>NW_028116187.1:0-31086 GCF_964273445.1 Streptopelia decaocto
ACTTTGAAAAAATTTCAACTGGAATTTTAGCCATTTTTTGACGTGAAATTGTAAACATGTGGACATGGATTTTGAAAATTCTAGAGAGAATTTTAAAAGCTTCAACAGAATTTCAACAATTTTGAGAGGGATTTGAAAAGTTTCAATGGGAATGGGAAGAATTGGGACAAAAATTGGAAAATTTTTAAGGGACTTTGAAAAAATTTCAACTGGAATTTTAGCCATTTTTTGACGTGAAATTGTAAACATGTGGACATGGATTTTGAAAATTCTAGAGAGAATTTTAAAAGCTTCAAGAGAATTTCAACAATTTTGAGAGGGATTTGAAAAGTTTCAATGGGAATGGGAAGAATTGGGACAAAAATTGGAAAATTTTTAAGGGACTTTGAAAAAATTTCAACTGGAATTTTAGCCATTTTTTTATGTGAAATTTTAAACATGTGGACATGGATTTTGAAAATTCTAGAGAGAATTTTAAAAGCTTCAACAGAATTTCAACAATTTTGAGAGGGATTTGAAAAGTTTCAATGGGAATGGGAAGAATTGGGACAAAAATTGGAAAATTTTGAAGGGACTTTGAAAAAATTTCAACTGGAATTTTAGCCATTTTTTGACGTGAAATTGTAAACATGTGGACATGGATTTTGAAAATTCTAGAGAGAATTTTAAAAGCTTCAACAGAATTTCAACAATTTTGAGAGGGATTTGAAAAGTTTCGATGGGAATGGGAAGAATTGGGACAAAAATTGGAAAATTTTTAAGGGACTTTGAAAAAATTTCAACTGGAATTTTAGCAATTTTTTGACGTGAAATTGTAAACATGTGGACATGGATTTTGAAAATTCTAGAGAGAATTTTAAAAGCTTCAACAGAATTTCAACAATTTTGAGAGGGATTTGAAAAGTTTCAATGGGAATGGGAAGAATTGGGACAAAAATTGGAAAATTTTTAAGGGACTTTGAAAAAATTTCAACTGGAATTTTAGCCATTTTTTGACGTGAAATTGTAAACATGTGGACATGGATTTTGAAAATTCTAGAGAGAATTTTAAAAGCTTCAACAGAATTTCAACAATTCTGAGAGGGATTTGAAAAGTTTCAATGGGAATGGGAAGAATTGGGACAAAAATTGGAAAATTTTGAAGGGACTTTGAAAAAATTTCAACTGGAATTTTAGCCATTTTTTGACGTGGAATTGTAAACATGTGGACATGGATTTTGAAAATTCTAGAGAGAATTTTAAAAGCTTCAACAGAATTTCAACAATTTTGAGAGGGATTTGAAAAGTTTCAATGGGAATGGGAAGAATTGGGACAAAAATTGGAAAATTTTTAAGGGACTTTGAAAAAATTTCAACTGGAATTTTAGCCATTTTTTGACGTGAAATTGTAAACATGTGGACATGGATTTTGAAAATTCTAGAGAGAATTTTAAAAGCTTCAAGAGAATTTCAACAATTCTGAGAGGGATTTGAAAAGTTTCAATGGGAATGGGAAGAATTGGGACAAAAATTGGAAAATTTTTAAGGGACTTTGAAAAAATTTCAACTGGAATTTTAGCCATTTTTTGACGTGAAATTGTAAACATGTGGACATGGATTTTGAAAATTCTAGAGAGAATTTTAAAAGCTTCAACAGAATTTCAACAATTCTGAGAGGGATTTGAAAAGTTTCAATGGGAATGGGAAGAATTGGGACAAAAATTGGAAAATTTTTAAGGGACTTTGAAAAAATTTCAACTGGAATTTTACAAATTTTTCTGACGTGAAATTGTAAACATGTGGACATGGATTTTGAAAATTCTAGAGAGAATTTTAAAAGCTTCAACAGAATTTCAACAATTTTGAGAGGGATTTGAAAAGTTTCAATGGGAATGGGAAGAATTGGGACAAAAATTGGAAAATATTTAAGGGAATTTGAAAAAATTTCAACTGGAATTTTAGCCATTTTTTGACGTGAAATTGTAATCATGTGGACATGGATTTTGAAAATTCTAGAGAGAATTTTAAAAGCTTCAACAGAATTTCAACAATTTTGAGAGGGATTTGAAAAGTTTCAATGGGAATGGGAAGAATTGGGACAAAAATTGGAAAATTTTTAAGGGACTTTGAAAAAGTTTCAACTGGAATTTTAGCCATTTTTTGTCGTGAAATTGTAAACATGTGGACATGGATTTTGAAAATTCTAGAGAGAATTTTAAAAGCTTCAACAGAATTTCAACAATTTTGAGAGGGATTTGAAAAGTTTCAATGGGAATGGGAAGAATTGGGACAAAAATTGGAAAATTTTTAAGGGACTTTGAAAAAATTTCAACTGGAATTTTAGCCATTTTTTGACGTGAAATTGTAAACATGTGGACATGGATTTTGAAAATTCTAGAGAGAATTTTAAAAGCTTCAAGAGAATTTCAACAATTTTGAGAGGGATTTGAAAAGTTTCAATGGGAATGGGAAGAATTGGGACAAAAATTGGAAAATTTTTAAGGGACTTTGAAAAAATTTCAACTGGAATTTTAGCCATTTTTTGACGTGAAATTGTAAACATGTGGACATGGATTTTGAAAATTCTAGAGAGAATTTTAAAAGCTTCAACAGAATTTCAACAATTTTGAGAGGGATTTGAAAAGTTTCAATGGGAATGGGAAGAATTGGGACAAAAATTGGAAAATTTTTAAGGGACTTTGAAAAAATTTCAACTGGAATTTTAGCCATTTTTTTATGTGAAATTTTAAACATGTGGACATGGATTTTGAAAATTCTAGAGAGAATTTTAAAAGCTTCAACAGAATTTCAACAATGTTGAGAGGGATTTGAAAAGTTTCAATGGGAATGGGAAGAATTGGGACAAAAATTGGAAAATATTTAAGGGACTTTGAAAAAATTTCAACTGGAATTTTAGCCATTTTTTGACGTGAAATTGTAAACATGTGGACATGGATTTTGAAAATTCTAGAGAGAATTTTAAAAGCTTCAAGAGAATTTCAACAATTTTGAGAGGGATTTGAAAAGTTTCAATGGGAATGGGACGAATTGGGACAAAAATTGGAAAATTTTTAAGGGACTTTGAAAAAGTTTCAACTGGAATTTTAGCCATTTTTTGACGTGGAATTGTAAACATGTGGACATGGATTTTGAAAATTCTAGAGAGAATTTTAAAAGCTTCAACAGAATTTCAACACTTTTGAGAGGGATTTGAAAAGTTTCAATGGGAATGGGAAGAATTGGGACAAAAATTGGAAAATATTTAAGGGACTTTGAAAAAATTTCAACTGGAATTTTAGCCATTTTTTGACGTGAAATTGTAATCATGTGGACATGGATTTTGAAAATTCTAGAGAGAATTTTAAAAGCTTCAACAGAATTTCAACAATTTTGAGAGGGATTTGAAAAGTTTCAATGGGAATGGGAAGAATTGGAACAAAAATTGGAAAATCTTTAAGGGACTTTGAAAAAATTTCAACTGGAATTATAGCAATTTTTTGACGTGAAATTGTAAACATGTGGACATGGATTTTGAAAATTCTAGAGAGAATTTTAAAAGCTTCAACAGAATTTCAACAACGTTGAGAGGGATTTGAAAAGTTTCAATGGGAATGGGAAGAATTGGGACAAAAATTGGAAAATTTTTAAGGGACTTTGAAAAAGTTTCAACTGGAATTTTAGCCATTTTTTGACGTGAAATTGTAAACATGTGGACATGGATTTTGAAAATTCTAGAGAGAATTTTAAAAGCTTCAACAGAATTTCAACAATTTTCAGAGGGATTTGAAAAGTTTCAATGGGAATGGGAAGAATTGGGACAAAAATTGGAAAATTTTGAAGGGACTTTGAAAAAATTTCAACTGGAATTTTAGCCATTTTTTGACGTGAAATTGTAATCATGTGGACATGGATTTTGAAAATTCTAGAGAGAATTTTAAAAGCTTCAACAGAATTTCAACAATGTTGAGAGGGATTTGAAAAGTTTCAATGGGAATGGGAAGAATTGGGACAAAAATTGGAAAATATTTAAGGGACTTTGAAAAAATTTCACCTGGAATTTTAGCCATTTTTTGACGTGAAATTGTAAACATGTGGACATGGATTTTGAAAATTCTAGAGAGAATTTTAAAAGCTTCAACAGAATTTCAACAATTTGGAGAGGGATTTGAAAAGTTACAATGGGAATGGGAAGAATTGGGACATAAATTGGAAAATTTTTAAGGGACTTTGAAAAAATTTCAACTGGAATTTTAGCCATTTTTTGATTTGGAATTGTAAACATGTGGCCATGGATTTTGAAAATTCTAGAGAGAATTCTAAAAGCTTCAACAGAATTTCAACAATTCTGAGAGGGATTTGAAAAGTTTCAATGGGAATGGGAAGAATTGGGACAAAAATTGGAAAATCTTTAAGGGACTTTGAAAAAATTTCAACTGGAATTTTAGCCATTTTTTGACGTGGAATTGTAAACATGTGGACATGGATTTTGAAAATTCTAGAGAGAATTTTAAAAGCTTCAACAGAATTTCAACAACGTTGAGAGGGATTTGAAAAGTTTCAATGGGAATGGGAAGAATTGGGACAAAAATTGGAAAATTTTTAAGGGACTTTGAAAAAGTTTCAACTGGAATTTTAGCCATTTTTTGTCGTGAAATTGTAAACATGTGGACATGGATTTTGAAAATTCTAGAGAGAATTTTAAAAGCTTCAACAGAATTTCAACAATGTTGAGAGGGATTTGAAAAGTTTCAATGGGAATGGGAAGAATTGGGACAAAAATTGGAAAATTTTTAAGGGACTTTGAAAAAATTTCAACTGGAATTTTAGCCATTTTTTGACGTGAAATTGTAAACATGTGGACATGGATTTTGAAAATTCTAGAGAGAATTTTAAAAGGTTCAACAGAATTTCAACAATTTTGAGAGGGATTTGAAAAGTTTCAATGGGAATGGGAAGAATTGGGACAAAAATTGGAAAATTTTTAAGGGACTTTGAAAAAATTTCAACTGGAATTTTAGCCATTTTTTGACGTGAAATTGTAAACATGTGGACATGGATTTTGAAAATTCTAGAGAGAATTTTAAAAGCTTCAACAGAATTTCAACAATGTTGAGAGGGATTTGAAAAGTTTCAATGGGAATGGGAAGAATTGGGACAAAAATTGGAAAATATTTAAGGGACTTTGAAAAAATTTCAACTGGAATTTTAGCCATTTTTTGACGTGAAATTGTAATCATGTGGACATGGATTTTGAAAATTCTAGAGAGAATTTTAAAAGCTTCAACAGAATTTCAACAACGTTGAGAGGGATTTGAAAAGTTTCAATGGGAATGGGAAGAATTGGGACAAAAATTGGAAAATTTTTAAGGGACTTTGAAAAAGTTTCAACTGGAATTTTAGCCATTTTTTGACGTGAAATTGTAATCATGTGGACATGGATTTTGAAAATTCTAGAGAGAATTTTAAAAGCTTCAACAGAATTTCAACAACGTTGAGAGGGATTTGAAAAGTTTCAATGGGAATGGGAAGAATTGGGACAAAAATTGGAAAATTTTTAAGGGACTTTGAAAAAATTTCAACTGGAATTTTAGCCATTTTTTGACGTGAAATTGTAAACATGTGGACATGGATTTTGAAAATTCTAGAGAGAATTTTAAAAGCTTCAACAGAATTTCAACAATTTTGAGAGGGATTTGAAAAGTTTCAATGGGAATGGGAAGAATTGGGACAAAAATTGGAAAATATTTAAGGGACTTTGAAAAAATTTCAACTGGAATTTTAGCCATTTTTTGACGTGAAATTGTAAACATGTGGACATGGATTTTGAAAATTCTAGAGAGAATTCTAAAAGCTTCAACAGAATTTCAACAATTTTGAGAGGGATTTGAAAAGTTTCAATGGGAATGGGAAGAATTGGGACAAAAATTGGAAAATTTTTAAGGGACTTTGAAAAAATTTCAACTGGAATTTTAGCCATTTTTTGACGTGAAATTGTAAACATGTGGACATGGATTTTGAAAATTCTAGAGAGAATTTTAAAAGCTTCAACAGAATTTCAACAATTTTGAGAGGGATTTGAAAAGTTTCAATGGGAATGGGAAGAATTGGGACAAAAATTGGAAAATTTTTAAGGGACTTTGAAAAAATTTCAACTGGAATTTTAGCCATTTTTTTATGTAAAATTTTAAACATGTGGACATGGATTTTGAAAATTCTAGAGAGAATTTTAAAAGCTTCAACAGAATTTCAACAATTTTGAGAGGGATTTGAAAAGTTTCAATGGGAATGGGAAGAATTGGGACAAAAATTGGAAAATTTTGAAGGGACTTTGAAAAAATTTCAACTGGAATTTTAGCCATTTTTTGACGTGAAATTGTAAACATGTGGACATGGATTTTGAAAATTCTAGAGAGAATTTTAAAAGGTTCAACAGAATTTCAACAATTTTGAGAGGGATTTGAAAAGTTTCAATGGGAATGGGAAGAATTGGGACAAAAATTGGAAAATTTTGAAGGGACTTTGAAAAAATTTCAACTGGAATTTTAGCCATTTTTTGACGTGAAATTGTAAACATGTGGACATGGATTTTGAAAATTCTAGAGAGAATTTTAAAAGCTTCAAGAGAATTTCAACAATTTTGAGAGGGATTTGAAAAGTTTCAATGGGAATGGGAAGAATTGGGACAAAAATTGGAAAATATTTAAGGGACTTTGAAAAAATTTCAACTGGAATTTTAGCCATTTTTTGACGTGAAATTGTAAACATGTGGACATGGATTTTGAAAATTCTAGAGAGAATTCTAAAAGCTTCAACAGAATTTCAACAATTTTGAGAGGGATTTGAAAAGTTTCAATGGGAATGGGACGAATTGGGACAAAAATTGGAAAATTTTTAAGGGACTTTGAAAAAATTTCAACTGGAATTTTAGCCATTTTTTGACGTGAAATTGTAAACATGTGGACATGGATTTTGAAAATTCTAGAGAGAATTTTAAAAGCTTCAACAGAATTTCAACAATGTTGAGAGGGATTTGAAAAGTTTCAATGGGAATGGGAAGAATTGGGACAAAAATTGGAAAATTTTTAAGGGACTTTGAAAAAATTTCAACTGGAATTTTAGCCATTTTTTGACGTGAAATTGTAAACATGTGGACATGGATTTTGAAAATTCTAGAGAGAATTTTAAAAGCTTCAACAGAATTTCAACAATTTTGAGAGGGATTTGAAAAGTTTCAGTGGGAATGGGAAGAATTGGGACAAAAATTGGAAAATTTTTAAGGGACTTTGAAAAAATTTCAACTGGAATTTTAGCCATTTTTTGACGTGAAATTGTAAACATGTGGAAATGGATTTTGAAAATTCTAGAGAGAATTTTAAAAGCTTCAACAGAATTTCAACAATTCTGAGAGGGATTTGAAAAGTTTCAGTGGGAATGGGAAGAATTGGGACAAAAATTGGAAAATTTTTAAGGGACTTTGAAAAAATTTCAACTGGAATTTTAGCCATTTTTTGACGTGAAATTGTAATCATGTGGACATGGATTTTGAAAATTCTAGAGAGAATTTTAAAAGCTTCAACAGAATTTCAACAATTCTGAGAGGGATTTGAAAAGTTTCAATGGGAATGGGAAGAATTGGGACAAAAATTGGAAAATTTTTAAGGGACTTTGAAAAAATTTCAACTGGAATTTTAGCCATTTTTTGACGTGGAATTGTAAACATGTGGACATGGATTTTGAAAATTCTAGAGAGAATTTTAAAAGCTTCAACAGAATTTCAACAATTCTGAGAGGGATTTGAAAAGTTTCAATGGGAATGGGAAGAATTGGGACAAAAATTGGAAAATTTTTAAGGGACTTTGAAAAAATTTCAACTGGAATTTTAGCAATTTTTTGTCGTGAAATTGTAAACATGTGGACATGGATTTTGAAAATTCTAGAGAGAATTTTAAAAGCTTCAACAGAATTTCAACAATTTTGAGAGGGATTTGAAAAGTTTCAATGGGAATGGGAAGAATTGGGACAAAAATTGGAAAATTTTTAAGGGACTTTGAAAAAATTTCAACTGGAATTTTAGCCATTTTTTGACGTGAAATTGTAATCATGTGGACATGGATTTTGAAAATTCTAGAGAGAATTTTAAAAGCTTCAACAGAATTTCAACAATTCTGAGAGGGATTTGAAAAGTTTCAATGGGAATGGGAAGAATTGGGACAAAAATTGGAAAATTTTTAAGGGACTTTGAAAAAATTTCAACTGGAATTTTAGCCATTTTTTGACGTGGAATTGTAAACATGTGGACATGGATTTTGAAAATTCTAGAGAGAATTTTAAAAGCTTCAACAGAATTTCAACAATTTTGAGAGGGATTTGAAAAGTTTCAATGGGAATGGGAAGAATTGGGACAAAAATTGGAAAATATTTAAGGGACTTTGAAAAAATTTCAACTGGAATTTTAGCCATTTTTTGACGTGAAATTGTAATCATGTGGACATGGATTTTGAAAATTCTAGAGAGAATTTTAAAAGCTTCAACAGAATTTCAACAACGTTGAGAGGGATTTGAAAAGTTTCAATGGGAATGGGAAGAATTGGGACAAAAATTGGAAAATTTTTAAGGGACTTTGAAAAAGTTTCAACTGGAATTTTAGCCATTTTTTGTCGTGAAATTGTAAACATGTGGACATGGATTTTGAAAATTCTAGAGAGAATTTTAAAAGCTTCAACAGAATTTCAACAATTTTGAGAGGGATTTGAAAAGTTTCAATGGGAATGGGAAGAATTGGGACAAAAATTGGAAAATTTTTAAGGGACTTTGAAAAAATTTCAACTGGAATTTTAGCCATTTTTTGACGTGAAATTGTAAACATGTGGACATGGATTTTGAAAATTCTAGAGAGAATTTTAAAAGCTTCAACAGAATTTCAACAATTTGGAGAGGGATTTGAAAAGTTTCAATGGGAATGGGAAGAATTGGGACAAAAATTGGAAAATTTTTAAGGGACTTTGAAAAAATTTCAACTGGAATTTTAGCCATTTTTTATGTGAAATTGTAAACATGTGGACATGGATTTTGAAAATTCTAGAGAGAATTTTAAAAGCTTCAACAGAATTTCAACAATTTTGAGAGGGATTTCAAAAGTTTCAATGGGAATGGGAAGAATTGGGACAAAAATTGGAAAATATTTAAGGGACTTTGAAAAAAATTCAACTGGAATTTTAGCCATTTTTTGACGTGAAATTGTAAACATGTGGACATGGATTTTGAAAATTCTAGAGAGAATTCTAAAAGCTTCAACAGAATTTCAACAATTTTGAGAGGGATTTGAAAAGTTTCAATGGGAATGGGACGAATTGGGACAAAAATTGGAAAATTTTTAAGGGACTTTGAAAAAATTTCAACTGGAATTTTAGCCATTTTTTGACGTGAAATTGTAAACATGTGGACATGGATTTTGAAAATTCTAGAGAGAATTTTAAAAGCTTCAACAGAATTTCAACAATTTTGAGAGGGATTTGAAAAGTTTCAATGGGAATGGGAAGAATTGGGACAAAAATTGGAAAATATTTAAGGGACTTTGAAAAAGTTTCAACTGGAAATTAGCAATTTTTTGACGTGAAATTGTAAACATGTGGACATGGATTTTGAAAATTCTAGAGAGAATTTTAAAAGCTTCAAGAGAATTTCAACAATTTTGAGAGGGATTTGAAAAGTTTCAATGGGAATGGGAAGAATTGGGACAAAAATTGGAAAATTTTGAAGGGACTTTGAAAAAATTTCAACTGGAATTTTAGCCATTTTTTGACGTGGAATTGTAAACATGTGGACATGGATTTTGAAAATTCTAGAGAGAATTTTAAAAGCTTCAACAGAATTTCAACAATTTTGAGAGGGATTTGAAAAGTTTCAATGGGAATGGGAAGAATTGGGACAAAAATTGGAAAATTTTTAAGGGACTTTGAAAAAATTTCAACTGGAATTTTAGCCATTTTTTGACGTGGAATTGTAAACATGTGGACATGGATTTTGAAAATTCTAGAGAGAATTTTAAAAGCTTCAAGAGAATTTCAACAATTTTGAGAGGGATTTGAAAAGTTTCAGTGGGAATGGGAAGAATTGGGACAAAAATTGGAAAATTTTTAAGGGACTTTGAAAAAATTTCAACTGGAATTTTAGCCATTTTTTGACGTGAAATTGTAAACATGTGGAAATGGATTTTGAAAATTCTAGAGAGAATTTTAAAAGCTTCAACAGAATTTCAACAATTCTGAGAGGGATTTGAAAAGTTTCAGTGGGAATGGGAAGAATTGGGACAAAAATTGGAAAATTTTTAAGGGACTTTGAAAAAGTTTCAACTGGAATTTTAGCCATTTTTTGACGTGGAATTGTAAACATGTGGACATGGATTTTGAAAATTCTAGAGAGAATTTTAAAAGCTTCAACAGAATTTCAACAATTTTGAGAGGGATTTGAAAAGTTTCAATGGGAATGGGAAGAATTGGGACAAAAATTGGAAAATATTTAAGGGACTTTGAAAAAATTTCAACTGGAATTTTAGCCATTTTTTGACGTGAAATTGTAATCATGTGGACATGGATTTTGAAAATTCTAGAGAGAATTTTAAAAGCTTCAACAGAATTTCAACAATGTTGAGAGGGATTTGAAAAGTTTCAATGGGAATGGGAAGAATTGGGAGAAAAATTGGAAAATCTTTAAGGGACTTGAAAAAATTTCAACTGGAATTTTAGCCATTTTTTGACGTGAAATTGTAAACATGTGGACATGGATTTTGAAAATTCTAGAGAGAATTTTAAAAGCTTCAACAGAATTTCAACAATGTTGAGAGGGATTTGAAAAGTTTCAATGGGAAGGGGAAGAATTGGGACAAAAATTGGAAACTTTTTAAGGGACTTTGAAAAAATTTCAACTGGAATTTTAGCCATTTTTTGACGTGAAATTGTAAACATGTGGACATGGATTTTGAAAATTCTAGAGAGAATTTTAAAAGCTTCAACAGAATTTCAACAATTCTGAGAGGGATTTGAAAAGTTTCAATGGGAATGGGAAGAATTGGGACAAAAATTGGAAAATTTTTAAGGGACTTTGAAAAAATTTCAACTGGAATTTTAGCCATTTTTTGACGTGAAATTGTAAACATGTGGACATGGATTTTGAAAATTCTAGAGAGAATTTTAAAAGCTTCAACAGAATTTCAACAATTTTGAGAGGGATTTGAAAATTTTCAGTGGGAATGGGAAGAATTGGGACAAAAATTGGAAAATTTTTAAGGGACTTTGAAAAAATTTCAACTGGAATTTTAGCAATTTTTTGACGTGAAATTGTAAACATGTGGAAATGGATTTTGAAAATTCTAGAGAGAATTTTAAAAGCTTCAACATAATTTCAACAATTTTGAGAGGGATTTGAAAAGTTTCAATGGGAATGGGAAGAATTGGGACAAAAATTGGAAAATTTTTAAGGGACTTTGAAAAAATTTCAACTGGAATTTTAGCAATTTTTTTATGTGAAATTGTAAACATGTGGACATGGATTTTGAAAATTCTAGAGAGAATTTTAAAAGCTTCAACAGAATTTCTACAATTTTGAGAGGGATTTGAAAAGTTTCAATGGGAATGGGAAGAATTGGGACAAAAATTGGAAAATTTTTAAGGGACTTTGAAAAAATTTCAACTGGAATTTTAGCCATTTTTTGACGTGAAATTGTAAACATGTGGACATGGATTTTGAAAATTCTAGAGAGAATTTTAAAAGCTTCAACAGAATTTCAACAATTTTGAGAGGGATTTGAAAAGTTTCAATGGGAATGGGAAGAATTGGGACAAAAATTGGAAAATTTTTAAGGGACTTTGAAAAAATTTCAACTGGAATTTTAGCCATTTTTTGACGTGAAATTGTAAACATGTGGACATGGATTTTGAAAATTCTAGAGAGAATTTTAAAAGCTTCAACAGAATTTCAACAATGTTGAGAGGGATTTGAAAAGTTTCAATGGGAATGGGAAGAATTGGGACAAAAATTGGAAAATTTTGAAGGGACTTTGAAAAAATTTCAACTGGAATTTTAGCCATTTTTTGACGTGAAATTGTAAACATGTGGACATGGATTTTGAAAATTCTAGAGAGAATTTTAAAAGCTTCAAGAGAATTTCAACAATTTTGAGAGGGATTTGAAAAGTTTCAATGGGAATGGGAAGAATTGGGACAAAAATCGGAAAATTTTTGAGGGACTTTGAAAAAATTTCAACTGGAATTTTAGCCATTTTTTATGTGAAATTGTAAACATGTGGACATGGATTTTGAAAATTCTAGAGAGAATTCTAAAAGCTTCAACAGAATTTCAACAATTTTGAGAGGGATTTGAAAAGTTTCAATGGGAATGGGAAGAATTGGGACAAAAATTGGAAAATTTTTAAGGGACTTTGAAAAAATTTCAACTGGAATTTTAGCCATTTTTTGACGTGAAATTGTAAACATGTGGACATGGATTTTGAAAATTCTAGAGAGAATTTTAAAAGCTTCAACAGAATTTCAACAATTTTGAGAGGGATTTGAAAAGTTTCAATGGGAATGGGAAGAATTGGGACAAAAATTGGAAAATATTTAAGGGACTTGGAAAAAATTTCAACTGGAATTTTAGCCATTTTTTGACGTGGAATTGTAAACATGTGGACATGGATTTTGAAAATTCTAGAGAGAATTTTAAAAGCTTCAACAGAATTTCAACAATGTTGAGAGGGATTTGAAAAGTTTCAATGGGAATGGGAAGAATTGGGACAAAAATTGGAAAATATTTAAGGGACTTTGAAAAAATTTCAACTGGAATTTTAGCCATTTTTTGACGTGAAATTGTAATCATGTGGACATGGATTTTGAAAATTCTAGAGAGAATTTTAAAAGCTTCAACAGAATTTCAACAATTTTGAGAGGGATTTGAAAAGTTTCAATGGGAATGGGAAGAATTGGGACAAAAATTGGAAAATTTTTAAGGGACTTTGAAAAAGTTTCAACTGGAATTTTAGCCATTTTTTGACGTGAAATTGTAAACATGTGGACATGGATTTTGAAAATTCTAGAGAGAATTTTAAAAGCTTCAAGAGAATTTCAACAATGTTGAGAGGGATTTGAAAAGTTTCAATGGGAATGGGAAGAATTGGGACAAAAATTGGAAAATTTTGAAGGGACTTTGAAAAAATTTCAACTGGAATTTTAGCCATTTTTTGACGTGAAATTGTAATCATGTGGACATGGATTTTGAAAATTCTAGAGAGAATTTTAAAAGCTTCAACAGAATTTCAACAATGTTGAGAGGGATTTGAAAAGTTTCAATGGGAATGGGAAGAATTGGGACAAAAATTGGAAAATATTTAAGGGACTTTGAAAAAATTTCACCTGGAATTTTAGCCATTTTTTGACGTGAAATTGTAAACATGTGGACATGGATTTTGAAAATTCTAGAGAGAATTTTAAAAGCTTCAACAGAATTTCAACAATTTTGAGAGGGATTTGAAAAGTTTCAATGGGAATGGGAAGAATTGGGACAAAAATTGGGAAATATTTAAGGGACTTTGAAAAAATTTCAACTGGAATTTTAGCCATTTTTTGACGTGGAATTGTAAACATGTGGACATGGATTTTGAAAATTCTAGAGAGAATTCTAAAAGCTTCAACAGAATTTCAACAATTTTGAGAGGGATTTGAAAAGTTTCAATGGGAATGGGAAGAATTGGGACAAAAATTGGAAAATTTTTAAGGGACTTTGAAAAAGTTTCAACTGGAATTTTAGCCATTTTTTGACGTGGAATTGTAAACATGTGGACATGGATTTTGAAAATTCTAGAGAGAATTTTAAAAGCTTCAAGAGAATTTCAACAATTTTGAGAGGGATTTGAAAAGTTTCAATGGGAATGGGAAGAATTGGGACAAAAATTGGAAAATTTTTAAGGGACTTTGAAAAAATTTCAACTGGAATTTTAGCCATTTTTTGACGTGAAATTGTAAACATGTGGACATGGATTTTGAAAATTCTAGAGAGAATTTTAAAAGCTTCAACAGAATTTCAACAATTTTGAGAGGGATTTGAAAAGTTTCAATGGGAATGGGAAGAATTGGGACAAAAATTGGAAAATATTTAAGGGACTTGGAAAAAATTTCAACTGGAATTTTAGCCATTTTTTGACGTGGAATTGTAAACATGTGGACATGGATTTTGAAAATTCTAGAGAGAATTTTAAAAGCTTCAACAGAATTTCAACAATGTTGAGAGGGATTTGAAAAGTTTCAATGGGAATGGGAAGAATTGGGACAAAAATTGGAAAATATTTAAGGGACTTTGAAAAAATTTCAACTGGAATTTTAGCCATTTTTTGACGTGAAATTGTAATCATGTGGACATGGATTTTGAAAATTCTAGAGAGAATTTTAAAAGCTTCAACAGAATTTCAACAATTTTGAGAGGGATTTGAAAAGTTTCAATGGGAATGGGAAGAATTGGGACAAAAATTGGAAAATTTTTAAGGGACTTTGAAAAAGTTTCAACTGGAATTTTAGCCATTTTTTGACGTGAAATTGTAAACATGTGGACATGGATTTTGAAAATTCTAGAGAGAATTTTAAAAGCTTCAACAGAATTTCAACAATTTCAGAGGGATTTGAAAAGTTTCAATGGGAATGGGAAGAATTGGGACAAAAATTGGAAAATTTTGAAGGGACTTTGAAAAAATTTCAACTGGAATTTTAGCCATTTTTTGACGTGAAATTGTAATCATGTGGACATGGATTTTGAAAATTCTAGAGAGAATTTTAAAAGCTTCAACAGAATTTCAACAATGTTGAGAGGGATTTGAAAAGTTTCAATGGGAATGGGAAGAATTGGGACAAAAATTGGAAAATATTTAAGGGACTTTGAAAAAATTTCACCTGGAATTTTAGCCATTTTTTGACGTGAAATTGTAAACATGTGGACATGGATTTTGAAAATTCTAGAGAGAATTTTAAAAGCTTCAACAGAATTTCAACAATTTTGAGAGGGATTTGAAAAGTTTCAATGGGAATGGGAAGAATTGGGACAAAAATTGGGAAATATTTAAGGGACTTTGAAAAAATTTCAACTGGAATTTTAGCCATTTTTTGACGTGAAATTGTAAACATGTGGACATGGATTTTGAAAATTCTAGAGAGAATTCTAAAAGCTTCAACAGAATTTCAACAATTTTGAGAGGGATTTGAAAAGTTTCAATGGGAATGGGAAGAATTGGGACAAAAATTGGAAAATTTTTAAGGGACTTTGAAAAAGTTTCAACTGGAATTTTAGCCATTTTTTGACGTGGAATTGTAAACATGTGGACATGGATTTTGAAAATTCTAGAGAGAATTTTAAAAGCTTCAAGAGAATTTCAACAATTTTGAGAGGGATTTGAAAAGTTTCAATGGGAATGGGAAGAATTGGGACATAAATTGGAAAATTTTTAAGGGACTTTGAAAAAATTTCAACTGGAATTTTAGCCATTTTTTGATTTGGAATTGTAAACATGTGGACATGTATTTTGAAAAATTCTAGAGAGAATTTTAAAAGCTTCAACAGAATTTCAACAATTCTGAGAGGGATTTGAAAAGTTTCAATGGGAATGGGAAGAATTGGGACAAAAATTGGAAAATTTTGAAGGGACTTTGAAAAAATTTCAACTGGAATTTTAGCCATTTTTTGACGTGAAATTGTAAACATGTGGACATGGATTTTGAAAATTCTAGAGAGAATTTTAAAAGCTTCAACAGAATTTCAACAATTTGGAGAGGGATTTGAAAAGTTTCAATGGGAATGGGAAGAATTGGGACAAAAATTGGAAAATTTTTAAGGGACTTTGAAAAAATTTCAACTGGAATTTTAGCCATTTTTTGATGTGAAATTGTAAACATGTGGACATGGATTTTGAAAATTCTAGAGAGAATTTTAAAAGCTTCAACAGAATTTCAACAATTTTGAGAGGGATTTGAAAAGTTTCAGTGGGAATGGGAAGAATTGGGACAAAAATTGGAAAATTTTTAAGGGACTTTGAAAAAATTTCAACTGGAATTTTAGCCATTTTTTGACGTGGAATTGTAAACATGTGGACATGGATTTTGAAAATTCTAGAGAGAATTTTAAAAGCTTCAACAGAATTTCAACAATATTGAGAGGGATTTGAAAAGTTTCAATGGGAATGGGAAGAATTGGGACAAAAATTGGAAAATTTTTAAGGGACTTTGAAAAAATTTCAACTGGAATTTTAGCAATTTTTTGACGTGAAATTGTAAACATGTGGACATGGATTTTGAAAATTCTAGAGAGAATTCTAAAAGCTTCAACAGAATTTCAACATTTTTGAGAGGGATTTGAAAAGTTTCAATGGGAATGGGAAGAATTGGGACAAAAATTGGAAAATTTTTAAGGGACTTTGAAAAAATTTCAACTGGAATTTTAGCCATTTTTTGACGCGGAATTGTAAACATGTGGACATGGATTTTGAAAATTCTAGAGAGAATTTTAAAAGCTTCAAGAGAATTTCAACAATTTTGAGAGGGATTTGAAAAGTTTCAATGGGAATGGGAAGAATTGGGACAAAAATTGGAAAATTTTTAAGGGACTTTGAAAAAATTTCAACTGGAATTTTAGCCATTTTTTGACGTGAAATTGTAAACATGTGGACATGGATTTTGAAAATTCTAGAGAGAATTTTAAAAGCTTCAACAGAATTTCAACAATGTTGAGAGGGATTTGAAAAGTTTCAATGGGAATGGGAAGAATTGGGACAAAAATTGGAAAATATTTAAGGGACTTTGAAAAAATTTCAACTGGAATTTTAGCCATTTTTTGACGTGAAATTGTAATCATGTGGACATGGATTTTGAAAATTCTAGAGAGAATTTTAAAAGCTTCAACAGAATTTCAACAATGTTGAGAGGGATTTGAAAAGTTTCAATGGGAATGGGAAGAATTGGGACAAAAATTGGAAAATATTTAAGGGACTTTGAAAAAATTTCAACTGGAATTTTAGCCATTTTTTGACGTGAAATTGTAAACATGTGGACATGGATTTTGAAAATTCTAGAGAGAATTCTAAAAGCTTCAACAGAATTTCAACAATTCTGAGAGGGATTTGAAAAGTTTCAATGGGAATGGGAAGAATTGGGACAAAAATTGGAATATTTTAAGGGACTTTGAAAAAATTTCAACTGGAATTTTAGCCATTTTTTGACGTGAAATTGTAAACATGTGGACATGGATTTTGAAAATTCTAGAGAGAATTTTAAAAGCTTCAACAGAATTTCAACAATTTTGAGAGGGATTTGAAAAGTTTCAATGGGAATGGGAAGAATTGGGACAAAAATTGGAAAATTTTTAAGGGACTTTGAAAAAATTTCAACTGGAATTTTAGCCATTTTTTGACGTGAAATTGTAAACATGTGGACATGGATTTTGAAAATTCTAGAGAGAATTTTAAAAGCTTCAACAGAATTTCAACAATTTTGAGAGGGATTTGAAAAGTTTCAATGGGAATGGGAAGAATTGGGACAAAAATTGGAAAATTTTTAAGGGACTTTGAAAAAATTTCAACTGGAATTTTAGCCATTTTTTGACGTGAAATTGTAAACATGTGGACATGGATTTTGAAAATTCTAGAGAGAATTCTAAAAGCTTCAACAGAATTTCAACAATATTGAGAGGGATTTGAAAAGTTTCAATGGGAATGGGAAGAATTGGGACAAAAATTGGAAAATTTTTAAGGGACTTTGAAAAAATTTCAACTGGAATTTTAGCCATTTTTTGACGTGAAATTGTAAACATGTGGACATGGATTTTGAAAATTCTAGAGAGAATTTTAAAAGCTTCAAGAGAATTTCAACAATTTTGAGAGGGATTTGAAAAGTTTCAATGGGAATGGGAAGAATTGGGACAAAAATTGGAAAATTTTTAAGGGACTTTGAAAAAATTTCAACTGGAATTTTAGCCATTTTTTGACGTGGAATTGTAAACATGTGGACATGGATTTTGAAAATTCTAGAGAGAATTTTAAAAGCTTCAACAGAATTTCAACAATTCTGAGAGGGATTTGAAATGTTTCAATGGGAATGGGAAGAATTGGGACAAAAATTGGAAAATTTTTAAGGGACTTTGAAAAAATTTCAACTGGAATTTTAGCCATTTTTTGACGTGAAATTGTAAACATGTGGACATGGATTTTGAAAATTCTAGAGAGAATTTTAAAAGCTTCAACAGAATTTCAACAATTTGGAGAGGGATTTGAAAAGTTTCAATGGGAATGGGAAGAATTGGGACAAAAATTGGAAAATTTTTAAGGGACTTTGAAAAAGTTTCAACTGGAATTTTAGCCATTTTTTGACGTGAAATTGTAAACATGTGGACATGGATTTTGAAAATTCTAGAGAGAATTCTAAAAGCTTCAACAGAATTTCAACAATTTTGAGAGGGATTTGAAAAGTTTCAATGGGAATGGGAAGAATTGGGACAAAAATTGGAAAATTTTTAAGGGACTTTGAAAAAATTTCAACTGGAATTTTAGCCATTTTTTGACGTGAAATTGTAAACATGTGGACATGGATTTTGAAAATTCTAGAGAGAATTTTAAAAGCTTCAACAGAATTTCAACAATGTTGAGAGGGATTTGAAAAGTTTCAATGGGAATGGGAAGAATTGGGACAAAAATTGGAAAATTTTTAAGGGACTTTGAAAAAATTTCAACTGGAATTTTAGCCATTTTTTGACATGAAATTGTAAACATGTGGACATGGATTTTGAAAATTCTAGAGAGAATTCTAAAAGCTTCAACAGAATTTCAACAATTTTGAGAGGGATTTGAAAAGTTTCAATGGGAATGGGAAGAATTGGGACAAAAATTGGAAAATTTTTAAGGGACTTTGAAAAAATTTCAACTGGAATTTTACAAATTTTTTGACGTGAAATTGTAAACATGTGGACATGGATTTTGAAAATTCTAGAGAGAATTTTAAAAGCTTCAACAGAATTTCAACAATTTTGAGAGGGATTTGAAAAGTTTCAATGGGAATGGGAAGAATTGGGACAAAAATTGGAAAATTTTTAAGGGACTTTGAAAAAATTTCAACTGGAATTTTAGCCATTTTTTGACGTGAAATTGTAAACATGTGGACATGGATTTTGAAAATTCTAGAGAGAATTTTAAAAGCTTCAACAGAATTTCAACAATTTTGAGAGGGATTTGAAAAGTTTCAATGGGAATGGGAAGAATTGGGACAAAAATTGGAAAATTTTTAAGGGACTTTGAAAAAATTTCAACTGGAATTTTAGCCATTTTTTGACGTGGAATTGTAAACATGTGGACATGGATTTTGAAAATTCTAGAGAGAATTTTAAAAGCTTCAAGAGAATTTCAACAATTCTGAGAGGGATTTGAAAAGTTTCAATGGGAATGGGAAGAATTGGGACAAAAATTGGAAAATATTTAAGGGACTTTGAAAAAATTTCAACTGGAATTTTAGCCATTTTTTGACGTGAAATTGTAAACATGTGGACATGGATTTTGAAAATTCTAGAGAGAATTCTAAAAGCTTCAAGAGAATTTCAACAATTTTGAGAGGGATTTGAAAAGTTTCAATGGGAATGGGAAGAATTGGGACAAAAATTGGAAAATTTTTAAGGGACTTTGAAAAAATTTCAACTGGAATTTTAGCCATTTTTTGACGTGAAATTGTAAACATGTGGACATGGATTTTGAAAATTCTAGAGAGAATTTTAAAAGCTTCAACAGAATTTCAACAATGTTGAGAGGAATTTGAAAAGTTTCAATGGGAATGGGAAGAATTGGGACAAAAATTGGAAAATTTTTAAGGGACTTTGAAAAAGTTTCAACTGGAATTTTAGCCATTTTTTGATGTGAAATTGTAAACATGTGGACATGGATTTTGAAAATTCTAGAGAGAATTTTAAAAGCTTCAAGAGAATTTCAACAATTTTGAGAGGGATTTGAAAAGTTTCAATGGGAATGGGAAGAATTGGGACAAAAATTGGAAAATTTTTAAGGGACTTTGAAAAAGTTTCAACTGGAATTTTAGCCATTTTTTGACGTGGAATTTTAAACATGTGGACATGGATTTTGAAAATTCTAGAGAGAATTTTAAAAGCTTCAACAGAATTTCAACAATTTTGAGAGGGATTTGAAAAGTTTCAATGGGAATGGGAAGAATTGGGACAAAAATTGGAAAATTTTTAAGGGACTTTGAAAAAATTTCAACTGGAATTTTAGCCATTTTTTGACGTGAAATTGTAAACATGTGGACATGGATTTTGAAAATTCTAGAGAGAATTTTAAAAGCTTCAAGAGAATTTCAACAATTTTGAGAGGGATTTGAAAAGTTTCAATGGGAATGGGAAGAATTGGGACAAAAATTGGAAAATTTTTAAGGGACTTTGAAAAAATTTCAACTGGAATTTTAGCCATTTTTTGACGTGGAATTGTAAACATGTGGACATGGATTTTGAAAATTCTAGAGAGAATTTTAAAAGCTTCAACAGAATTTCAACAATTTTGAGAGGGATTTGAAAAGTTTCAATGGGAATGGGAAGAATTGGGACAAAAATTGGAAAATATTTAAGGGACTTTGAAAAAATTTCAACTGGAATTTTAGCCATTTTTTGACGTGAAATTGTAAACATGTGGACATGGATTTTGAAAATTCTAGAGAGAATTTTAAAAGCTTCAACAGAATTTCAACAATTCTGAGAGGGATTTGAAAAGTTTCAATGGGAATGGGAAGAATTGGGACAAAAATTGGAAAATTTTTAAGGGACTTTGAAAAAATTTCAACTGGAATTTTAGCCATTTTTTGACGTGAAATTGCAAACATGTGGACATGGATTTTGAAAATTCTAGAGAGAATTCTAAAAGCTTCAACAGAATTTCAACAATTTTGAGAGGGATTTGAAAAGTTTCAATGGGAATGGGAAGAATTGGGACAAAAATTGGAAAATTTTTAAGGGACTTTGAAAAAATTTCAACTGGAATTTTAGCCATTTTTTGACGTGAAATTGTAAACATGTGGACATGGATTTTGAAAATTCTAGAGAGAATTTTAAAAGCTTCAAGAGAATTTCAACAATTTTGAGAGGGATTTGAAAAGTTTCAATGGGAATGGGAAGAATTGGGACAAAAATTGGAAAATTTTTCAGGGACTTTGAAAAAATTTCAACTGGAATTTTAGCCATTTTTTGACGTGAAATTGTAAACATGTGGACATGGATTTTGAAAATTCTAGAGAGAATTTTAAAAGCTTCAAGAGAATTTCAACAATTTTGAGAGGGATTTGAAAAGTTTCAATGGGAATGGGAAGAATTGGGACAAAAATTGGAAAATTTTTAAGGGACTTTGAAAAAATTTCAACTGGAATTTTAGCCATTTTTTGACGTGGAATTGTAAACATGTGGACATGGATTTTGAAAATTCTAGAGAGAATTTTAAAAGCTTCAACAGAATTTCAACAATTCTGAGAGGGATTTGAAATGTTTCAATGGGAATGGGAAGAATTGGGACAAAAATTGGAAAATTTTTAAGGGACTTTGAAAAAATTTCAACTGGAATTTTAGCCATTTTTTGACGTGAAATTGTAAACATGTGGACATGGATTTTGAAAATTCTAGAGAGAATTTTAAAAGCTTCAACAGAATTTCAACAATTTGGAGAGGGATTTGAAAAGTTTCAATGGGAATGGGAAGAATTGGGACAAAAATTGGAAAATTTTTAAGGGACTTTGAAAAAGTTTCAACTGGAATTTTAGCCATTTTTTGACGTGAAATTGTAAACATGTGGACATGGATTTTGAAAATTCTAGAGAGAATTCTAAAAGCTTCAACAGAATTTCAACAATTTTGAGAGGGATTTGAAAAGTTTCAATGGGAATGGGAAGAATTGGGACAAAAATTGGAAAATTTTTAAGGGACTTTGAAAAAATTTCAACTGGAATTTTAGCCATTTTTTGACGTGAAATTGTAAACATGTGGACATGGATTTTGAAAATTCTAGAGAGAATTTTAAAAGCTTCAACAGAATTTCAACAATGTTGAGAGGGATTTGAAAAGTTTCAATGGGAATGGGAAGAATTGGGACAAAAATTGGAAAATTTTTAAGGGACTTTGAAAAAATTTCAACTGGAATTTTAGCCATTTTTTGACATGAAATTGTAAACATGTGGACATGGATTTTGAAAATTCTAGAGAGAATTCTAAAAGCTTCAACAGAATTTCAACAATTTTGAGAGGGATTTGAAAAGTTTCAATGGGAATGGGAAGAATTGGGACAAAAATTGGAAAATTTTTAAGGGACTTTGAAAAAATTTCAACTGGAATTTTACAAATTTTTTGACGTGAAATTGTAAACATGTGGACATGGATTTTGAAAATTCTAGAGAGAATTTTAAAAGCTTCAACAGAATTTCAACAATTTTGAGAGGGATTTGAAAAGTTTCAATGGGAATGGGAAGAATTGGGACAAAAATTGGAAAATTTTTAAGGGACTTTGAAAAAATTTCAACTGGAATTTTAGCCATTTTTTGACGTGAAATTGTAAACATGTGGACATGGATTTTGAAAATTCTAGAGAGAATTTTAAAAGCTTCAACAGAATTTCAACAATTTTGAGAGGGATTTGAAAAGTTTCAATGGGAATGGGAAGAATTGGGACAAAAATTGGAAAATTTTTAAGGGACTTTGAAAAAATTTCAACTGGAATTTTAGCCATTTTTTGACGTGGAATTGTAAACATGTGGACATGGATTTTGAAAATTCTAGAGAGAATTTTAAAAGCTTCAAGAGAATTTCAACAATTCTGAGAGGGATTTGAAAAGTTTCAATGGGAATGGGAAGAATTGGGACAAAAATTGGAAAATATTTAAGGGACTTTGAAAAAATTTCAACTGGAATTTTAGCCATTTTTTGACGTGAAATTGTAAACATGTGGACATGGATTTTGAAAATTCTAGAGAGAATTCTAAAAGCTTCAAGAGAATTTCAACAATTTTGAGAGGGATTTGAAAAGTTTCAATGGGAATGGGAAGAATTGGGACAAAAATTGGAAAATTTTTAAGGGACTTTGAAAAAATTTCAACTGGAATTTTAGCCATTTTTTGACGTGAAATTGTAAACATGTGGACATGGATTTTGAAAATTCTAGAGAGAATTTTAAAAGCTTCAACAGAATTTCAACAATGTTGAGAGGAATTTGAAAAGTTTCAATGGGAATGGGAAGAATTGGGACAAAAATTGGAAAATTTTTAAGGGACTTTGAAAAAGTTTCAACTGGAATTTTAGCCATTTTTTGATGTGAAATTGTAAACATGTGGACATGGATTTTGAAAATTCTAGAGAGAATTTTAAAAGCTTCAAGAGAATTTCAACAATTTTGAGAGGGATTTGAAAAGTTTCAATGGGAATGGGAAGAATTGGGACAAAAATTGGAAAATTTTTAAGGGACTTTGAAAAAGTTTCAACTGGAATTTTAGCCATTTTTTGACGTGGAATTTTAAACATGTGGACATGGATTTTGAAAATTCTAGAGAGAATTTTAAAAGCTTCAACAGAATTTCAACAATTTTGAGAGGGATTTGAAAAGTTTCAATGGGAATGGGAAGAATTGGGACAAAAATTGGAAAATTTTTAAGGGACTTTGAAAAAATTTCAACTGGAATTTTAGCCATTTTTTGACGTGAAATTGTAAACATGTGGACATGGATTTTGAAAATTCTAGAGAGAATTTTAAAAGCTTCAAGAGAATTTCAACAATTTTGAGAGGGATTTGAAAAGTTTCAATGGGAATGGGAAGAATTGGGACAAAAATTGGAAAATTTTTAAGGGACTTTGAAAAAATTTCAACTGGAATTTTAGCCATTTTTTGACGTGGAATTGTAAACATGTGGACATGGATTTTGAAAATTCTAGAGAGAATTTTAAAAGCTTCAACAGAATTTCAACAATTTTGAGAGGGATTTGAAAAGTTTCAATGGGAATGGGAAGAATTGGGACAAAAATTGGAAAATATTTAAGGGACTTTGAAAAAATTTCAACTGGAATTTTAGCCATTTTTTGACGTGAAATTGTAAACATGTGGACATGGATTTTGAAAATTCTAGAGAGAATTTTAAAAGCTTCAACAGAATTTCAACAATTCTGAGAGGGATTTGAAAAGTTTCAATGGGAATGGGAAGAATTGGGACAAAAATTGGAAAATTTTTAAGGGACTTTGAAAAAATTTCAACTGGAATTTTAGCCATTTTTTGACGTGAAATTGCAAACATGTGGACATGGATTTTGAAAATTCTAGAGAGAATTCTAAAAGCTTCAACAGAATTTCAACAATTTTGAGAGGGATTTGAAAAGTTTCAATGGGAATGGGAAGAATTGGGACAAAAATTGGAAAATTTTTAAGGGACTTTGAAAAAATTTCAACTGGAATTTTAGCCATTTTTTGACGTGAAATTGTAAACATGTGGACATGGATTTTGAAAATTCTAGAGAGAATTTTAAAAGCTTCAAGAGAATTTCAACAATTTTGAGAGGGATTTGAAAAGTTTCAATGGGAATGGGAAGAATTGGGACAAAAATTGGAAAATTTTTCAGGGACTTTGAAAAAATTTCAACTGGAATTTTAGCCATTTTTTGACGTGAAATTGTAAACATGTGGACATGGATTTTGAAAATTCTAGAGAGAATTTTAAAAGCTTCAAGAGAATTTCAACAATTTTGAGAGGGATTTGAAAAGTTTCAATGGGAATGGGAAGAATTGGGACAAAAATTGGAAAATTTTTAAGGGACTTTGAAAAAATTTCAACTGGAATTTTAGCCATTTTTTGACGTGAAATTGTAAACATGTGGACATGGATTTTGAAAATTCTAGAGAGAATTTTAAAAGCTTTAACAGAATTTCAACAATTCTGAGAGGGATTTGAAAAGTTTCAATGGGAATGGGAAGAATTGGGACAAAAATTGGAAAATTTTTAAGGGACTTTGAAAAAATTTCAACTGGAATTTTAGCCATTTTTTGACGTGAAATTGTAAACATGTGGACATGGATTTTGAAAATTCTAGAGAGAATTCTAAAAGCTTCAACAGAATTTCAACAATTTTGAGAGGGATTTGAAAAGTTTCAATGGGAATGGGAAGAATTGGGACAAAAATTGGAAAATTTTTAAGGGACTTTGAAAAAATTTCAACTGGAATTTTAGCCATTTTTTGACGTGAAATTGTAAACATGTGGACATGGATTTTGAAAATTCTAGAGAGAATTTTAAAAGCTTCAACAGAATTTCAACAATTTTGAGAGGGATTTGAAAAGTTTCAATGGGAATGGGAAGAATTGGGACAAAAATTGGAAAATTTTTAAGGGACTTTGAAAAAATTTCAACTGGAATTTTAGCCATTTTTTGACGTGGAATTGTAAACATGTGGACATGGATTTTGAAAATTCTAGAGAGAATTTTAAAAGCTTCAACAGAATTTCAACAATTTTGAGAGGGATTTGAAAAGTTTCAATGGGAATGGGAAGAATTGGGACAAAAATTGGAAAATTTTTAAGGGACTTTGAAAAAGTTTCAACTGGAATTTTAGCCATTTTTTTATGTGAAATTGTAAACATGTGGACATGGATTTTGAAAATTCTAGAGAGAATTTTAAAAGCTTCAACAGAATTTCAACAATTTTGAGAGGGATTTGAAAAGTTTCAATGGGAATAGGAAGAATTGGGACAAAAATTGGAAAATTTTTAAGGGACTTTGAAAAAATTTCAACTGGAATTTTACAAATTTTTTGACGTGAAATTGTAAACATGTGGACATGGATTTTGAAAATTCTAGAGAGAATTTTAAAAGCTTCAACAGAATTTCAACAATTTTGAGAGGGATTTGAAAAGTTTCAGTGGGAATGGGAAGAATTGGGACAAAAATTGGAAAATTTTTAAGGGACTTTGAAAAAATTTCAACTGGAATTTTAGCCATTTTTTGACGTGGAATTGTAAACATGTGGACATGGATTTTGAAAATTCTAGAGAGAATTTTAAAAGCTTCAACAGAATTTCAACAATTTTGAGAGGGATTTGAAAAGTTTCAATGGGAATGGGAAGAATTGGGACAAAAATTGGAAAATTTTTAAGGGACTTTGAAAAAGTTTCAACTGGAATTTTAGCCATTTTTTTATGTGAAATTGTAAACATGTGGACATGGATTTTGAAAATTCTAGAGAGAATTTTAAAAGCTTCAACAGAATTTCAACAATTTTGAGAGGGATTTGAAAAGTTTCAATGGGAATAGGAAGAATTGGGACAAAAATTGGAAAATTTTTAAGGGACTTTGAAAAAATTTCAACTGGAATTTTAGCCATTTTTTGACGTGAAATTGTAAACATGTGGACATGGATTTTGAAAATTCTAGAGAGAATTTTAAAAGCTTCAACAGAATTTCAACAATTTTGAGAGGGATTTGAAAAGTTTCAATGGGAATGGGAAGAATTGGGACAAAAATTGGAAAATTTTTAAGGGACTTTGAAAAAATTTCAACTGGAATTTTAGCCATTTTTTGACGTGAAATTGTAAACATGTGGACATGGATTTTGAAAATTCTAGAGAGAATTCTAAAAGCTTCAAGAGAATTTCAACAATTTTGAGAGGGATTTGAAAAGTTTCAATGGGAATGGGAAGAATTGGGACAAAAATTGGAAAATTTTTAAGGGACTTTGAAAAAATTTCAACTGGAATTTTAGCCATTTTTTGACGTGAAATTGTAAACATGTGGACATGGATTTTGAAAATTCTAGAGAGAATTTTAAAAGCTTCAACAGAATTTCAACAATTCTGAGAGGGATTTGAAAAGTTTCAATGGGAATGGGAAGAATTGGGACAAAAATTGGAAAATTTTTAAGGGACTTTGAAAAAGTTTCAACTGGAATTTTAGCCATTTTTTGATGTGAAATTGTAAACATGTGGACATGGATTTTGAAAATTCTAGAGAGAATTTTAAAAGCTTCAAGAGAATTTCAACAATTTTGAGAGGGATTTGAAAAGTTTCAATGGGAATGGGAAGAATTGGGACAAAAATTGGAAAATTTTTAAGGGACTTTGAAAAAATTTCAACTGGAATTTTAGCCATTTTTTGACGTGAAATTGTAAACATGTGGACATGGATTTTGAAAATTCTAGAGAGAATTTTAAAAGCTTCAACAGAATTTCAACAATGTTGAGAGGAATTTGAAAAGTTTCAATGGGAATGGGAAGAATTGGGACAAAAATTGGAAAATTTTTAAGGGACTTAGAAAAAATTTCAACTGGAATTTTAGCCATTTTTTGACGTGAAATTGTAAACATGTGGACATGGATTTTGAAAATTCTAGAGAGAATTTTAAAAGCTTCAACAGAACTTCAACAATTTTGAGAGGGATTTGAAAAGTTTCAATGGGAATGGGAAGAATTGGGACAAAAATTGGAAAATTTTTAAGGGACTTTGAAAAAATTTCAACTGGAATTTTAGCCATTTTTTGACGTGAAATTGCAAACATGTGGACATGGATTTTGAAAATTCTAGAGAGAATTCTAAAAGCTTCAACAGAATTTCAACAATTTTGAGAGGGATTTGAAAAGTTTCAATGGGAATGGGAAGAATTGGGACAAAAATTGGAAAATTTTTCAGGGACTTTGAAAAAATTTCAACTGGAATTTTAGCCATTTTTTGACGTGAAATTGTAAACATGTGGACATGGATTTTGAAAATTCTAGAGAGAATTCTAAAAGCTTCAACAGAATTTCAACAATTTTGAGAGGGATTTGAAAAGTTTCAATGGGAATGGGAAGAATTGGGACAAAAATTGGAAAATTTTTAAGGGACTTTGAAAAAATTTCAACTGGAATTTTAGCCATTTTTTGACGTGGAATTGTAAACATGTGGACATGGATTTTGAAAATTCTAGAGAGAATTTTAAAAGCTTCAACAGAATTTCAACAATTTTGAGAGGGATTTGAAAAGTTTCAATGGGAATGGGAAGAATTGGGACAAAAATTGGAAAATTTTTAAGGGACTTTGAAAAAATTTCAACTGGAATTTTAGCCATTTTTTGACGTGAAATTGTAAACATGTGGACATGGATTTTGAAAATTCTAGAGAGAATTCTAAAAGCTTCAAGAGAACTTCAACAATTTTGAGAGGGATTTGAAAAGTTTCAATGGGAATGGGAAGAATTGGGACAAAAATTGGAAAATTTTTAAGGGACTTTGAAAAAATTTCAACTGGAATTTTAGCCATTTTTTGACGTGAAATTGTAAACATGTGGACATGGATTTTGAAAATTCTAGAGAGAATTTTAAAAGCTTCAACAGAATTTCAACAATTCTGAGAGGGATTTGAAAAGTTTCAATGGGAATGGGAAGAATTGGGACAAAAATTGGAAAATTTTTAAGGGACTTTGAAAAAATTTCAACTGGAATTTTAGCCATTTTTTGACGTGGAATTGTAAACATGTGGACATGGATTTTGAAAATTCTAGAGAGAATTTTAAAAGCTTCAACAGAATTTCAACAATTTTGAGAGGGATTTGAAAAGTTTCAATGGGAATGGGAAGAATTGGGACAAAAATTGGAAAATTTTTAAGGGACTTTGAAAAAATTTCAACTGGAATTTTAGCCATTTTTTGACGTGAAATTGTAAACATGTGGACATGGATTTTGAAAATTCTAGAGAGAATTTTAAAAGCTTCAACAGAATTTCAACAATGTTGAGAGGAATTTGAAAAGTTTCAATGGGAATGGGAAGAATTGGGACAAAAATTGGAAAATTTTTAAGGGACTTTGAAAAAGTTTCAACTGGAATTTTAGCCATTTTTTGATGTGAAATTGTAAACATGTGGACATGGATTTTGAAAATTCTAGAGAGAATTTTAAAAGCTTCAAGAGAATTTCAACAATTTTGAGAGGGATTTGAAAAGTTTCAATGGGAATGGGAAGAATTGGGACAAAAATTGGAAAATTTTTAAGGGACTTTGAAAAAATTTCAACTGGAATTTTAGCCATTTTTTGACGTGAAATTGTAAACATGTGGACATGGATTTTGAAAATTCTAGAGAGAATTTTAAAAGCTTCAACAGAATTTCAACAATTTTGAGAGGGATTTGAAAAGTTTCAATGGGAATGGGAAGAATTGGGACAAAAATTGGAAAATTTTTAAGGGACTTTGAAAAAGTTTCAACTGGAATTTTAGCCATTTTTTGACGTGAAATTGTAAACATGTGGACATGGATTTTGAAAATTCTAGAGAGAATTCTAAAAGCTTCAACAGAATTTCAACAATTTTGAGAGGGATTTGAAAAGTTTCAATGGGAATGGGAAGAATTGGGACAAAAATGGGAAAATTTTTAAGGGACTTTGAAAAAATTTCAACTGGAATTTTAGCCATTTTTTGATGTGAAATTGTAAACATGTGGACATGGATTTTGAAAATTCTAGAGAGAATTTTAAAAGATTCAACAGAATTTCAACAATGTTGAGAGGGATTTGAAAAGTTTCAATGGGAATGGGAAGAATTGGGACAAAAATTGGAAAATTTTTAAGGGACTTTGAAAAAATTTCAACTGGAATTTTAGCCATTTTTTGACGTGAAATTGTAAACATGTGGACATGGATTTTGAAAATTCTAGAGAGAATTCTAAAAGCTTCAAGAGAATTTCAACAATTTTGAGAGGGATTTGAAAAGTTTCAATGGGAATGGGAAGAATTGGGACAAAAATTGGAAAATTTTTAAGGGACTTTGAAAAAATTTCAACTGGAATTTTAGCCATTTTTTGACGTGGAATTGTAAACATGTGGACATGGATTTTGAAAATTCTAGAGAGAATTCTAAAAGCTTCAAGAGAATTTCAACAATTTTGAGAGGGATTTGAAAAGTTTCAATGGGAATGGGAAGAATTGGGACAAAAATTGGAAAATT
The DNA here is from genome assembly GCF_964273445.1 of Streptopelia decaocto. Taxonomy (NCBI): domain Eukaryota; kingdom Metazoa; phylum Chordata; class Aves; order Columbiformes; family Columbidae; genus Streptopelia; species Streptopelia decaocto. The sequence goes on from NW_028116187.1 coordinate 29,976, forward strand.
TTTAAGGGACTTTGAAAAAATTTCAACTGGAATTTTAGCCATTTTTTGACGTGGAATTGTAAACATGTGGACATGGATTTTGAAAATTCTAGAGAGAATTTTAAAAGCTTCAACAGAATTTCAACAATTTTGAGAGAGATTTGAAAAGTTTCAATGGGAATGGGAAGAATTGGGACAAAAATTGGAAAATTTTTAAGGGACTTTGAAAAAATTTCAACTGGAATTTTAGCCATTTTTTGACGTGAAATTGTAAACATGTGGACATGGATTTTGAAAATTCTAGAGAGAATTTTAAAAGCTTCAACAGAACTTCAACAATTTTGAGAGGGATTTGAAAAGTTTCAATGGGAATGGGAAGAATTGGGACAAAAATTGGAAAATTTTTAAGGGACTTTGAAAAAATTTCAACTGGAATTTTAGCCATTTTTTGACGTGGAATTGTAAACATGTGGACATGGATTTTGAAAATTCTAGAGAGAATTTTAAAAGCTTCAAGAGAATTTCAACAATTTTGAGAGGGATTTGAAAAGTTTCAATGGGAATGGGAAGAATTGGGACAAAAATTGGAAAATTTTTAAGGGACTTTGAAAAAATTTCAACTGGAATTTTAGCCATTTTTTGACATGGAATTGTAAACATGTGGACATGGATTTTGAAAATTCTAGAGAGAATTTTAAAAGCTTCAACAGAATTTCAACAATTTTGAGAGGGATTTGAAAAGTTTCAATGGGAATGGGAAGAATTGGGACAAAAATTGGAAAATTTTTAAGGGACTTTGAAAAAGTTTCAACTGGAATTTTAGCCATTTTTTTATGTGAAATTGTAAACATGTGGACATGGATTTTGAAAATTCTAGAGAGAATTTTAAAAGCTTCAACAGAATTTCAACAATTTTGAGAGGGATTTGAAAAGTTTCAGTGGGAATGGGAAGAATTGGGACAAAAATTGGAAAATTTTTAAGGGACTTTGAAAAAATTTCAACTGGAATTTTAGCCATTTTTTGACGTGAAATTGTAAACATGTGGACATGGATTTTGAAAATTCTAGAGAGAATTTTAAAAGCTTCAACAGAATTTCCACAATTTTGAGAGGGATTTGAAAAGTTTCAATG
>NW_028116186.1:0-49067 GCF_964273445.1 Streptopelia decaocto
ATTGAAACTTTTCAAATCCCTCTCAAAATTGTTGAAATTCTCTTGAAGCTTTTAAAATTCTCTCTAGAATTTTCAAAATCCATGGCCACATGTTTACAATTTCACGTCAAAAAATGGCTAAAATTCCAGTTGAAATTTTTTCAAAGTCCCTTAAAAATTTTCCAATTTTTGTCCCAATTCTTCCCATTCCCATTGAAACTTTTCAAATCCCTCTCAAAATTGTTGAAATTCTCTTGAAGCTTTTAAAATTCTCTCTAGAATTTTCAAAATCCATGGCCACATGTTTACAATTTCACGTCAAAAAATGGCTAAAATTCCAGTTGAAATTTTTTCAAAGTCCCTTAAAAATTTTCCAATTTTTGTCCCAATTCTTCCCATTCCCATTGAAACTTTTCAAATCCCTCTCAAAATTGTTGAAATTCTCTTGAAGCTTTTAAAATTCTCTCTAGAATTTTCAAAATCCATGGCCACATGTTTACAATTTCACGTAACAAAATGGCTAAAATTCCAGTTGAAAATTTTTCAAAGTCCCTTCAAAATGTTTGTCCTGGTTTTGCTAAAAACAAGTTTCTCTTTCAGTGAATTTTGCCTGTCAGCTAAAGCCTTCATATTAACTGCATTTTCCTGGAGAACCAGACCCATGTTTTGGTAAACTTAGCAATGGAATGCAAACTTATTGATAAGCATGGATGGACATCTCGCGAGAGGGGCGATGAGAAACAAGTGACCAAGAAACTGACCAACTGTGTATAACATTCCATTCACGTGAATACTTCATATAAAAGTGGGAGATCACGAGGATCTCTTCCCTTTGCCCTTCTGCTTATGGCCGACCTTAGGAGAGGATCTGGCTGGTCGTCCCTGAGAACTGAGGCCTAGTGAGAGACTGAATCCAGCTCCGCTTGGCTGCAGAGTCTAATCCAGGACTTTGGTGGCCGGCTCTGCAGTTGCTGAGACTTTCAAGATTGGTTTTGTATATTTTGTATTATTTTCTCTATTCTTATTAGTAGCATTAGTAAAATATCTTTAATTTTTCCAACTCTCTTCTCTCTGTCCTTCTTTCCCTCCCGATCGCCTGTCCTGAGTGGGAAGGGGGGAGAGGGAGGGGCAAAAAGGGGGAAGTGGGGGGGAGAGGAGGTTAACAATACATCTGCCAGGGTTTTATTGTCACCCCGCAATCTTAACCCTCGACAGATAATTGGCGCCCAACGTGGGGCACGAGAAAGGGGTAAATGTGAAGATTTTTGGCTTTTCTGCTGCTCTGACGTACCTTTCAGTTTTCTTGGCACGGTGCCAACTCATAGAGTTGTGATACTCGCGCGTCTGTTTGCTTCAGACATTATTTAGTGGTATTAAGGCAAAGTGAATTACATTGATTTAAAGATGTTATGGCATAAGTTGTATCAGTTGTTTTCTACATTGTGCTCACTGATTCCATATCTGTGTTGGGCTTTCTTTTTAAATCGGAGTATTCATTATATAACAACAAGGAACTGGACAATGATTATGATGATACTGTGTGGTTTGTCACTGGTTTATTTCATTATACTGCAGCCGCTAATTAATTTCTACTCGCTTCTGCTTTACCTTGAAAAGCCTCCAGGAGAGATTAAAGAGCAGAACGGCTCTGTGTTTGCTAATTGGTCAAGCGAATCTTTAGAAAGGCTGACTAACAATACTTTCGTTTTTTCGCTAGGAGAGTTCGCAAATGTTTTAGAGAATTTTGAGTATCCTTGGAGTTTTGATAGAACTGTGATGGTATTATCTGGTTTGCTGAATGTGTGTCAGTTTGTGCTTCTGTTAAGAGAAATGGCATTCAACAGGAGGTTTGCGTCTCTTTGTTGTCCTGAGATTTGCGGTGCGTCTTCGGAAGCTTTAGCAAAAAGCTCTCCTAGCCGCTCGAGAAAGAGCAAAACAGCAAAAACGGCTGCAGCCACTTCCCAGGCTGAAGGTACAACTCCTACGCAGAGTTTCTCTGCCGCTACTGATAACGTTACTTCTCCAGCCTCACAGGCTAAGGCAGCCCCCCCTTCTTCACACACTGGGCACTGTTGCTGCTGTAACCACAGTAACCACTGTGACAGTCATTCAGACTCTGGAAATGAATCAAATGATGGTAAACCCATATCAGCATCAGTTGCCGGTTGTAAGAAAGTCACTAGAAAGACTACCCGTGCAGCAGATGATGGCACAGGGCCAACATCAACCCAAGGGCCATCATCATCAGGACAGGGAGGAGATGAAGTGACCACTACTCGGTCCTTTTCTCCAGGTGAGCTGAGAGATCTGCGAAAAGACTTTAGTCGTCGTGAAGGAGAGAATATTTTAACCTGGTTGCTCCGATGCTGGGACAATGGGGCAGGAACAATTGAATTGGAAGGTGGTGAAGCCAGGCAGCTGGGATCTCTGTCAAGAGATTCCACCATTGATAGGGCAATTTCAAGAGAGTCTAATGCCACTACTCTCTGGGCCCGACTCCTGGCAGCTATGAAAGTAAGATTTCCCTACAAGGAAGATTGTATATCCAAGTTAGGGAAATGGAATACTATGGAGAAAGGTATTCAGTTCCTGAGAGAATTAGCTGTGCGAGAGATCATTTATTTTGAACCAAACAGCCAAGAGGGGACAGACCCAGATAGAATCAATTGTACACGACCTCTGTGGCGCAGATTTGTACAAAGTGCACCACCTGCATATGCTAAGTCATTGGCAGGAATGGTCTGGTCATCACGAGGTATACAAGATATTACTGAAGTGATTGAGCAGCTCCGGAACTTTGAGGACAGCCTTGCTGGTTCTCTACGGGCTTGTGTCTCTGCTGTAGAGAAACTGTGTGAAAAATCTGATGATCGGTTTGAAAAGCTGTTGCAAGAAATCAAAGAACTCAGAGAAGACACATACCATTCACGACCTGCACAAACCTATGTTTCAGCTGTTAGGAAAAGGCGTTTCCAGTCTCGAGAGAGAGGACAGAGGCAGCCCACAAAAAGAGGTTCACTGTGGTTCTTCCTACATGAGCAGGGAGAAAACATGAATAAGTGGCATGGAAGACCTACCTCAGAACTTCAGGAACGAGTACGTGAGATCAAAGGAAAAACTCCTAGGAAGGTGGCTGCTCCAGTTTACAAAAGGAGCAGAAGAGATTCTGATGCTCTTGAAGGAACCTCTAATTCACACCCAGAGACTGTGCAAAACAGAAATTAGAGGTGCCCTGCATCCAACCAGGTGGAGGAAAGGGATAACAGAGTTTATTGGACTGTACAAATACTATGGCCTGGTACAACACACCCCCAGGAGTACAAAGCTTTAGTGGACACTGGTGCTCAGTGCACAATAATTCCTTCTAATTATAAAGGAACGCAATCCATCAATATTTTTGGAGTGACTGGGGGATCCCAGGAACTGACTGTTGTAGAGGCTGAAATGAGCCTAACTGGAAAAAACTGGCAAAAGCATCCCATTGTGACTGGTCCAGATGCTCCGTGCATCCTTGGCATAGACTACCTCAAGAGAGGGTATTTTAAGGACCCAAAAGGGTATAGGTGGGCATTTGGTATAGCAGCTGTGGACACTGAGAGAATTGAACAGCTGTCTGATTTGCCTGGTCTTTCAGATGATCCTTCTGTTGTAGGACTGCTGATGGTTGACGATCAGCAGGTGCCAATTGCTACCACGACGGTGCATCGCCGGCAATATCGCACCAACCGAGACTCTTTGATTCCTATCCAGAAGTTGATCCGTCAATTGGAAAGCCAGGGTGTGATCAGTAAGACTCGCTCACCTTTTAACAGCCCAATCTGGCCAGTGCGTAAGTCTAGTGATGAGTGGAGACTAACTGTGGACTATCGTGGCCTGAATGAAGTTACGCCACCACTGAGTGCTGCTGTGCCTGACATGCTAGAACTGCAATTTGAACTGGAGTCAAAGGCAGCTAAGTGGTATGCTACAATTGACATTGCTAATGCATTTTTCTCTATTCCTGTAGCAGCAGAGTGCAGGCCGCAGTTTGCTTTCACCTGGAGAGGCATCCAGTACACATGGAATCGCTTGCCCCAGGGGTGGAAACACAGTCCTACCATCTGCCATGGACTGATCCAGACCACGCTGGAGCAAGGTAAAGCGCCAGAACACCTGCAATATATTGATGACATCATCGTATGGGGCGACACAGCGAAAGAAGTCTTCGAGAAAGGTGAGAGAATAATTCAGATTCTTTTGGATGCTGGTTTTGCCATAAAACGAAGCAAGGTCAAGGGACCTGCACGAGAGATCCAGTTTTTAGGAATAAAATGGCAAGATGGCCGTCGTCAGATCCCAATGGATGTGATCAACAAAATTGCAGCAATGTCTCCACCTACTAATAAAAAGGAGACACAGACTTTCTTGGGCGTTGTAGGTTTTTGGAGAATGCATATTCCTGACTACAGCCACATTGTGAGCCCTCTCTATCGAGTGACTCGTAAAAAGAACCAATTTGAGTGGGGCCCAGAACAACGACAAGCCTTTGAACAAATTAAGCGTGAGATAACTCATGCGGTGGCCCTTGGACCAGTTCGGACTGGACTAGATGTTAAAAACGTGCTTTACACCGCAGCCGGAGATAATGGACTTACCTGGAGCCTCTGGCAGAAAGCACCAGGAGAAACCCGAGGTCGACCCTTAGGTTTTTGGAGTCGAGGATACAAAGGATCTGAGGCCAACTATACTCCAACTGAAAAAGAGATACTAGCAGCATATGAAGGAGTCCGAGCTGCTTCAGAAGTGATCGGTACTGAAGCACAGCTCCTCCTGGCACCTCGACTGCCGGTGCTGAGCTGGATGTTCAAAGGGACGGTTCCCTCTCCACATCATGCAACCGAAGTTACGTGGAGTAAATGGATTGCATTGATCACCCAACGAGCTCGAATTGGAAGTCCCAATCGCCCAGGGATCTTAGAAGTGATTACAGACTGGCCAGAAAGCAAAGACTTTGGGATGTCTCCAGATGAGGAGGAAGTAAAACGTGCTGAAGAAGCACCACCGTATAATTCTCTTTCAGAGACTGATAAGCAGTATGCACTGTTCACAGATGGATCCTGTCGTCTTGTAGGAAAACATCGAAGGTGGAAAGCTGCTGTGTGGAGTCCCACACGACAAGTTACAGAAGCCACTGAAGGACAAGGTGAATCTAGTCAGTTTGCAGAAGTGAAAGCCATCCAGCTGGCTTTGGACATTGCTGAACGAGAGAAGTGGCCAATACTTTATCTCTATACTGACTCATGGATGGTAGCAAATGCCTTGTGGGGATGGCTACAGCAATGGAAGAAAAGCAACTGGCAGCGCAGAGGTAAACCCATTTGGGCTGCCACACTGTGGCAAGATATCGCTGCTCGGCTAGAGAGCCTGCCTGTGAAAGTTCGTCATGTAGATGCTCATGTGCCTAAAAGTCGAGCCACTGAGGAACATCTAAACAACCAACAAGCAGATCAAGCTGCTAAGATTAAAGTAGCTGAGGTGGACTTGGACTGGCAACATAAAGGTGAACTTTTCCTAGCTCGGTGGGCCCATGATGCTTCAGGGCATCAAGGTAGAGATGCAACATATAAATGGGCTCGCGATCGAGGGGTGGATTTAACTATGGACACTATTTCACAGGTTATTCATGAATGCGAGACTTGCGCCGAAATCAAACAAGCGAAACGGTTAAAGCCTGTATGGTATGGGGGGCGATGGTTAAAGTATAAGTATGGAGAAGCTTGGCAGATTGATTATATTACACTTCCACAAACACGTCAAGGTAAGCGTTATGTACTTACAATGGTGGAAGCAACCACTGGATGGTTGGAAACATATGCCGTACCTCATGCTACAGCCCGAAATACTATCTTGGGCCTTGAAAAGCAAGTCCTTTGGCGACATGGTACGCCAGAAAGAATTGAATCAGACAATGGTACTCATTTCAAAAACAGTATTGTAGACAATTGGGCCAAAGAACATGGTATTGAGTGGGTATATCATATTCCATATCATGCACCAGCCTCTGGGAAAATTGAAAGGTACAATGGTTTGCTAAAAACTACACTAAAGGCACTTGGTGGTGGAACCTTTAAAAACTGGGATTCACATTTAGCAAAAGCCACTTGGTTGGTCAACACCAGGGGATCAACCAATCGAGCCGGGCCTGCCCAATCAGAAATTCTAAGGACTGTAGAAGGAGATAAAGTCCCTGTAGTACACATGAAAAATATGTTAGGAAAGGCAGTCTGGGTTACTCCTGCCTCAGGCAAAGGCAAGCCCATTCGTGGGATTGTTTTTGCCCAGGGACCTGGCAGCACCTGGTGGGTGATGCTTAAGGATGGAGAAGTTCGGTGTGTGCCTCAAGGGGATTTGAGTTTAGGTGAAAATATTCAGTACTGAACTGCATGATGTGAATTGCCATACTAACAGTATTTAATAAGTGTCTTTCAGATCAAGACAGTGATGATGAAACCAGAGCTAGCTTCTTCGAGTGGCGCCTAACAAATTCCTCGAAGTTGATGTCTTTAACCCACAAACAGTGGTCATGAGATGCACTTGTACTATTTTTCCTGCCCTGGGAGACTGTTGTGACAAAATGAACTTAATGAACTTCTTAAAGGATGGTCCACTAATTAAGTACTCCTGTGTATATATGTACATATGTGTATATATATATATAGTAGTAATGATTAATTGGATTGTGTTGATAGATTGTATTGATAAGGTTTAAGTATTCAGTGAATGGCATATTATAAGGGGTGGAATGTCCTGGTTTTGCTAAAAACAAGTTTCTCTTTCAGTGAATTTTGCCTGTCAGCTAAAGCCTTCATATTAACTGCATTTTCCTGGAGAACCAGACCCATGTTTTGGTAAACTTAGCAATGGAATGCAAACTTATTGATAAGCATGGATGGACATCTCGCGAGAGGGGCGATGAGAAACAAGTGACCAAGAAACTGACCAACTGTGTATAACATTCCATTCACGTGAATACTTCATATAAAAGTGGGAGATCACGAGGATCTCTTCCCTTTGCCCTTCTGCTTATGGCCGACCTTAGGAGAGGATCTGGCTGGTCGTCCCTGAGAACTGAGGCCTAGTGAGAGACTGAATCCAGCTCCGCTTGGCTGCAGAGTCTAATCCAGGACTTTGGTGGCCGGCTCTGCAGTTGCTGAGACTTTCAAGATTGGTTTTGTATATTTTGTATTATTTTCTCTATTCTTATTAGTAGCATTAGTAAAATATCTTTAATTTTTCCAACTCTCTTCTCTCTGTCCTTCTTTCCCTCCCGATCGCCTGTCCTGAGTGGGAAGGGGGGAGAGGGAGGGGCAAAAAGGGGGAAGTGGGGGGGGAGAGGAGGTTAACAATACATCTGCCAGGGTTTTATTGTCACCCCGCAATCTTAACCCTCGACAATGTTCCAATTTTTGTCCCAATTCTTCCCATTCCCATTGAAACTTTTCAAATCCCTCTCAAAATTGTTGAAATTCTGTTGAAGCTTTTAAAATTCTCTCTAGAATTTTCAAAATCCATGTCCACATGTTTACAATTTCACGTAAAAAAATTGCTAAAATTCCAGTTGAAATTTTTTCAAAGTCCCTTAAAAATTTTCCAATTTTTGTCCCAATTCTTCCCATTCCCATTGAAACTTTTCAAATCCCTCTCAAAATTGTTGAAATTCTCTTGAAGCTTTTAAAATTCTCTCTAGAATTTTCAAAATCCATGTCCACATGTTTACAATTTCACGTCAAAAAATGGCTAAAATTCCAGTTGAAATTTTTTCAAAGTCCCTTAAAAATTTTCCAATTTTTGTCCCAATTCTTCCCATTCCCATTGAAACTTTTCAAATCCCTCTCAAAATTGTTGAAATTCTCTTGAAGCTTTTAAAATTCTCTCTAGAATTTTCAAAATCCATGGCCACATGTTTACAATTTCATGTAAAAAAATGGCTAAAATTCCAGTTGAAATTTTTTCAAAGTCCCTTAAAAATTTTCCAATTTTTGTCCCAATTCTTCCCATTCCCATTGAAACTTTTCAAATCCCTCTCAAAAGTGTTGAAATTCTGTTGAAGCTTTTAAAATTCTCTCTAGAATTTTCAAAATCCATGTCCACATGTTTACAATTTCACGTAACAAAATGGCTAAAATTCCAGTTGATATTTTTTCAAAGTCCCTTAAAAATTTTCCAATTTTTGTCCCAATTCTTCCCATTCCCATTGAAACTTTTCAAATCCCTCTCAAAATTGTTGAAATTCTCTTGAAGCTTTTAAAATTCTCTCTAGAATTTTCAAAATCCATGGCCACATGTTTACAATTTCACGTCAAAAAATGGCTAAAATTCCAGTTGAAATTTTTTCAAAGTCCCTTAAAAATTTTCCAATTTTTGTCCCAATTCTTCCCATTCCCATTGAAACTTTTCAAATCCCTCTCAAAATTGTTGAAATTCTCTTGAAGCTTTTAAAATTCTCTCTAGAATTTTCAAAATCCATGGCCACATGTTCACAATTTCACGTCAAAAAATGGCTAAAATTCCAGTTGAAATTTTTTCAAAGTCCCTGAAAAATTTTCCAATTTTTGTCCCAATTCTTCCCATTCCCATTGAAACTTTTCAAATCCCTCTCAAAATTGTTGAAATTCTCTTGAAGCTTTTAAAATTCTCTCTAGAATTTTCAAAATCCATGGCCACATGTTTACAATTTCACGTAACAAAATGGCTAAAATTCCAGTTGAAAATTTTTCAAAGTCCCTTCAAAATGTTTGTCCTGGTTTTGCTAAAAACAAGTTTCTCTTTCAGTGAATTTTGCCTGTCAGCTAAAGCCTTCATATTAACTGCATTTTCCTGGAGAACCAGACCCATGTTTTGGTAAACTTAGCAATGGAATGCAAACTTATTGATAAGCATGGATGGACATCTCGCGAGAGGGGCGATGAGAAACAAGTGACCAAGAAACTGACCAACTGTGTATAACATTCCATTCACGTGAATACTTCATATAAAAGTGGGAGATCACGAGGATCTCTTCCCTTTGCCCTTCTGCTTATGGCCGACCTTAGGAGAGGATCTGGCTGGTCGTCCCTGAGAACTGAGGCCTAGTGAGAGACTGAATCCAGCTCCGCTTGGCTGCAGAGTCTAATCCAGGACTTTGGTGGCCGGCTCTGCAGTTGCTGAGACTTTCAAGATTGGTTTTGTATATTTTGTATTATTTTCTCTATTCTTATTAGTAGCATTAGTAAAATATCTTTAATTTTTCCAACTCTCTTCTCTCTGTCCTTCTTTCCCTCCCGATCGCCTGTCCTGAGTGGGAAGGGGGGAGAGGGAGGGGCAAAAAGGGGGAAGTGGGGGGGGAGAGGAGGTTAACAATACATCTGCCAGGGTTTTATTGTCACCCCGCAATCTTAACCCTCGACAGATAATTGGCGCCCAACGTGGGGCACGAGAAAGGGGTAAATGTGAAGATTTTTGGCTTTTCTGCTGCTCTGACGTACCTTTCAGTTTTCTTGGCACGGTGCCAACTCATAGAGTTGTGATACTCGCGCGTCTGTTTGCTTCAGACATTATTTAGTGGTATTAAGGCAAAGTGAATTACATTGATTTAAAGATGTTATGGCATAAGTTGTATCAGTTGTTTTCTACATTGTGCTCACTGATTCCATATCTGTGTTGGGCTTTCTTTTTAAATCGGAGTATTCATTATATAACAACAAGGAACTGGACAATGATTATGATGATACTGTGTGGTTTGTCACTGGTTTATTTCATTATACTGCAGCCGCTAATTAATTTCTACTCGCTTCTGCTTTACCTTGAAAAGCCTCCAGGAGAGATTAAAGAGCAGAACGGCTCTGTGTTTGCTAATTGGTCAAGCGAATCTTTAGAAAGGCTGACTAACAATACTTTCGTTTTTTCGCTAGGAGAGTTCGCAAATGTTTTAGAGAATTTTGAGTATCCTTGGAGTTTTGATAGAACTGTGATGGTATTATCTGGTTTGCTGAATGTGTGTCAGTTTGTGCTTCTGTTAAGAGAAATGGCATTCAACAGGAGGTTTGCGTCTCTTTGTTGTCCTGAGATTTGCGGTGCGTCTTCGGAAGCTTTAGCAAAAAGCTCTCCTAGCCGCTCGAGAAAGAGCAAAACAGCAAAAACGGCTGCAGCCACTTCCCAGGCTGAAGGTACAACTCCTACGCAGAGTTTCTCTGCCGCTACTGATAACGTTACTTCTCCAGCCTCACAGGCTAAGGCAGCCCCCCCTTCTTCACACACTGGGCACTGTTGCTGCTGTAACCACAGTAACCACTGTGACAGTCATTCAGACTCTGGAAATGAATCAAATGATGGTAAACCCATATCAGCATCAGTTGCCGGTTGTAAGAAAGTCACTAGAAAGACTACCCGTGCAGCAGATGATGGCACAGGGCCAACATCAACCCAAGGGCCATCATCATCAGGACAGGGAGGAGATGAAGTGACCACTACTCGGTCCTTTTCTCCAGGTGAGCTGAGAGATCTGCGAAAAGACTTTAGTCGTCGTGAAGGAGAGAATATTTTAACCTGGTTGCTCCGATGCTGGGACAATGGGGCAGGAACAATTGAATTGGAAGGTGGTGAAGCCAGGCAGCTGGGATCTCTGTCAAGAGATTCCACCATTGATAGGGCAATTTCAAGAGAGTCTAATGCCACTACTCTCTGGGCCCGACTCCTGGCAGCTATGAAAGTAAGATTTCCCTACAAGGAAGATTGTATATCCAAGTTAGGGAAATGGAATACTATGGAGAAAGGTATTCAGTTCCTGAGAGAATTAGCTGTGCGAGAGATCATTTATTTTGAACCAAACAGCCAAGAGGGGACAGACCCAGATAGAATCAATTGTACACGACCTCTGTGGCGCAGATTTGTACAAAGTGCACCACCTGCATATGCTAAGTCATTGGCAGGAATGGTCTGGTCATCACGAGGTATACAAGATATTACTGAAGTGATTGAGCAGCTCCGGAACTTTGAGGACAGCCTTGCTGGTTCTCTACGGGCTTGTGTCTCTGCTGTAGAGAAACTGTGTGAAAAATCTGATGATCGGTTTGAAAAGCTGTTGCAAGAAATCAAAGAACTCAGAGAAGACACATACCATTCACGACCTGCACAAACCTATGTTTCAGCTGTTAGGAAAAGGCGTTTCCAGTCTCGAGAGAGAGGACAGAGGCAGCCCACAAAAAGAGGTTCACTGTGGTTCTTCCTACATGAGCAGGGAGAAAACATGAATAAGTGGCATGGAAGACCTACCTCAGAACTTCAGGAACGAGTACGTGAGATCAAAGGAAAAACTCCTAGGAAGGTGGCTGCTCCAGTTTACAAAAGGAGCAGAAGAGATTCTGATGCTCTTGAAGGAACCTCTAATTCACACCCAGAGACTGTGCAAAACAGAAATTAGAGGTGCCCTGCATCCAACCAGGTGGAGGAAAGGGATAACAGAGTTTATTGGACTGTACAAATACTATGGCCTGGTACAACACACCCCCAGGAGTACAAAGCTTTAGTGGACACTGGTGCTCAGTGCACAATAATTCCTTCTAATTATAAAGGAACGCAATCCATCAATATTTTTGGAGTGACTGGGGGATCCCAGGAACTGACTGTTGTAGAGGCTGAAATGAGCCTAACTGGAAAAAACTGGCAAAAGCATCCCATTGTGACTGGTCCAGATGCTCCGTGCATCCTTGGCATAGACTACCTCAAGAGAGGGTATTTTAAGGACCCAAAAGGGTATAGGTGGGCATTTGGTATAGCAGCTGTGGACACTGAGAGAATTGAACAGCTGTCTGATTTGCCTGGTCTTTCAGATGATCCTTCTGTTGTAGGACTGCTGATGGTTGACGATCAGCAGGTGCCAATTGCTACCACGACGGTGCATCGCCGGCAATATCGCACCAACCGAGACTCTTTGATTCCTATCCAGAAGTTGATCCGTCAATTGGAAAGCCAGGGTGTGATCAGTAAGACTCGCTCACCTTTTAACAGCCCAATCTGGCCAGTGCGTAAGTCTAGTGATGAGTGGAGACTAACTGTGGACTATCGTGGCCTGAATGAAGTTACGCCACCACTGAGTGCTGCTGTGCCTGACATGCTAGAACTGCAATTTGAACTGGAGTCAAAGGCAGCTAAGTGGTATGCTACAATTGACATTGCTAATGCATTTTTCTCTATTCCTGTAGCAGCAGAGTGCAGGCCGCAGTTTGCTTTCACCTGGAGAGGCATCCAGTACACATGGAATCGCTTGCCCCAGGGGTGGAAACACAGTCCTACCATCTGCCATGGACTGATCCAGACCACGCTGGAGCAAGGTAAAGCGCCAGAACACCTGCAATATATTGATGACATCATCGTATGGGGCGACACAGCGAAAGAAGTCTTCGAGAAAGGTGAGAGAATAATTCAGATTCTTTTGGATGCTGGTTTTGCCATAAAACGAAGCAAGGTCAAGGGACCTGCACGAGAGATCCAGTTTTTAGGAATAAAATGGCAAGATGGCCGTCGTCAGATCCCAATGGATGTGATCAACAAAATTGCAGCAATGTCTCCACCTACTAATAAAAAGGAGACACAGACTTTCTTGGGCGTTGTAGGTTTTTGGAGAATGCATATTCCTGACTACAGCCACATTGTGAGCCCTCTCTATCGAGTGACTCGTAAAAAGAACCAATTTGAGTGGGGCCCAGAACAACGACAAGCCTTTGAACAAATTAAGCGTGAGATAACTCATGCGGTGGCCCTTGGACCAGTTCGGACTGGACTAGATGTTAAAAACGTGCTTTACACCGCAGCCGGAGATAATGGACTTACCTGGAGCCTCTGGCAGAAAGCACCAGGAGAAACCCGAGGTCGACCCTTAGGTTTTTGGAGTCGAGGATACAAAGGATCTGAGGCCAACTATACTCCAACTGAAAAAGAGATACTAGCAGCATATGAAGGAGTCCGAGCTGCTTCAGAAGTGATCGGTACTGAAGCACAGCTCCTCCTGGCACCTCGACTGCCGGTGCTGAGCTGGATGTTCAAAGGGACGGTTCCCTCTCCACATCATGCAACCGAAGTTACGTGGAGTAAATGGATTGCATTGATCACCCAACGAGCTCGAATTGGAAGTCCCAATCGCCCAGGGATCTTAGAAGTGATTACAGACTGGCCAGAAAGCAAAGACTTTGGGATGTCTCCAGATGAGGAGGAAGTAAAACGTGCTGAAGAAGCACCACCGTATAATTCTCTTTCAGAGACTGATAAGCAGTATGCACTGTTCACAGATGGATCCTGTCGTCTTGTAGGAAAACATCGAAGGTGGAAAGCTGCTGTGTGGAGTCCCACACGACAAGTTACAGAAGCCACTGAAGGACAAGGTGAATCTAGTCAGTTTGCAGAAGTGAAAGCCATCCAGCTGGCTTTGGACATTGCTGAACGAGAGAAGTGGCCAATACTTTATCTCTATACTGACTCATGGATGGTAGCAAATGCCTTGTGGGGATGGCTACAGCAATGGAAGAAAAGCAACTGGCAGCGCAGAGGTAAACCCATTTGGGCTGCCACACTGTGGCAAGATATCGCTGCTCGGCTAGAGAGCCTGCCTGTGAAAGTTCGTCATGTAGATGCTCATGTGCCTAAAAGTCGAGCCACTGAGGAACATCTAAACAACCAACAAGCAGATCAAGCTGCTAAGATTAAAGTAGCTGAGGTGGACTTGGACTGGCAACATAAAGGTGAACTTTTCCTAGCTCGGTGGGCCCATGATGCTTCAGGGCATCAAGGTAGAGATGCAACATATAAATGGGCTCGCGATCGAGGGGTGGATTTAACTATGGACACTATTTCACAGGTTATTCATGAATGCGAGACTTGCGCCGAAATCAAACAAGCGAAACGGTTAAAGCCTGTATGGTATGGGGGGCGATGGTTAAAGTATAAGTATGGAGAAGCTTGGCAGATTGATTATATTACACTTCCACAAACACGTCAAGGTAAGCGTTATGTACTTACAATGGTGGAAGCAACCACTGGATGGTTGGAAACATATGCCGTACCTCATGCTACAGCCCGAAATACTATCTTGGGCCTTGAAAAGCAAGTCCTTTGGCGACATGGTACGCCAGAAAGAATTGAATCAGACAATGGTACTCATTTCAAAAACAGTATTGTAGACAATTGGGCCAAAGAACATGGTATTGAGTGGGTATATCATATTCCATATCATGCACCAGCCTCTGGGAAAATTGAAAGGTACAATGGTTTGCTAAAAACTACACTAAAGGCACTTGGTGGTGGAACCTTTAAAAACTGGGATTCACATTTAGCAAAAGCCACTTGGTTGGTCAACACCAGGGGATCAACCAATCGAGCCGGGCCTGCCCAATCAGAAATTCTAAGGACTGTAGAAGGAGATAAAGTCCCTGTAGTACACATGAAAAATATGTTAGGAAAGGCAGTCTGGGTTACTCCTGCCTCAGGCAAAGGCAAGCCCATTCGTGGGATTGTTTTTGCCCAGGGACCTGGCAGCACCTGGTGGGTGATGCTTAAGGATGGAGAAGTTCGGTGTGTGCCTCAAGGGGATTTGAGTTTAGGTGAAAATATTCAGTACTGAACTGCATGATGTGAATTGCCATACTAACAGTATTTAATAAGTGTCTTTCAGATCAAGACAGTGATGATGAAACCAGAGCTAGCTTCTTCGAGTGGCGCCTAACAAATTCCTCGAAGTTGATGTCTTTAACCCACAAACAGTGGTCATGAGATGCACTTGTACTATTTTTCCTGCCCTGGGAGACTGTTGTGACAAAATGAACTTAATGAACTTCTTAAAGGATGGTCCACTAATTAAGTACTCCTGTGTATATATGTACATATGTGTATATATATATATAGTAGTAATGATTAATTGGATTGTGTTGATAGATTGTATTGATAAGGTTTAAGTATTCAGTGAATGGCATATTATAAGGGGTGGAATGTCCTGGTTTTGCTAAAAACAAGTTTCTCTTTCAGTGAATTTTGCCTGTCAGCTAAAGCCTTCATATTAACTGCATTTTCCTGGAGAACCAGACCCATGTTTTGGTAAACTTAGCAATGGAATGCAAACTTATTGATAAGCATGGATGGACATCTCGCGAGAGGGGCGATGAGAAACAAGTGACCAAGAAACTGACCAACTGTGTATAACATTCCATTCACGTGAATACTTCATATAAAAGTGGGAGATCACGAGGATCTCTTCCCTTTGCCCTTCTGCTTATGGCCGACCTTAGGAGAGGATCTGGCTGGTCGTCCCTGAGAACTGAGGCCTAGTGAGAGACTGAATCCAGCTCCGCTTGGCTGCAGAGTCTAATCCAGGACTTTGGTGGCCGGCTCTGCAGTTGCTGAGACTTTCAAGATTGGTTTTGTATATTTTGTATTATTTTCTCTATTCTTATTAGTAGCATTAGTAAAATATCTTTAATTTTTCCAACTCTCTTCTCTCTGTCCTTCTTTCCCTCCCGATCGCCTGTCCTGAGTGGGAAGGGGGGAGAGGGAGGGGCAAAAAGGGGGAAGTGGGGGGGGAGAGGAGGTTAACAATACATCTGCCAGGGTTTTATTGTCACCCCGCAATCTTAACCCTCGACAATGTTCCAATTTTTGTCCCAATTCTTCCCATTCCCATTGAAACTTTTCAAATCCCTCTCAAAATTGTTGAAATTCTGTTGAAGCTTTTAAAATTCTCTCTAGAATTTTCAAAATCCATGTCCACATGTTTACAATTTCACGTAAAAAAATTGCTAAAATTCCAGTTGAAATTTTTTCAAAGTCCCTTAAAAATTTTCCAATTTTTGTCCCAATTCTTCCCATTCCCATTGAAACTTTTCAAATCCCTCTCAAAATTGTTGAAATTCTCTTGAAGCTTTTAAAATTCTCTCTAGAATTTTCAAAATCCATGGCCACATGTTTACAATTTCACGTCAAAAAATGGCTAAAATTCCAGTTGAAATTTTTTCAAAGTCCCTTAAAAATTTTCCAATTTTTGTCCCAATTCTTCCCATTCCCATTGAAACTTTTCAAATCCCTCTCAAAATCGTTGAAATTCTGTTGAAGCTTTTAAAATTCTCTCTAGAATTTTCAAAATCCATGGCCACATGTTTACAATTTCACGTCAAAAAATGGCTAAAATTCCAGTTGAAATTTTTTCAAAGTCCCTTAAAAATTTTCCAATTTTTGTCCCAATTCTTCCCATTCCCATTGAAACTTTTCAAATCCCTCTCAAAATTGTTGAAATTCTCTTGAAGCTTTTAAAATTCTCTCTAGAATTTTCAAAATACATGGCCACATGTTTACAATTTCACATTAAAAAATTGCTAAAATTCCAGTTGAAATTTTTTCAAAGTCCCTGAAAAATTTTCCAATTTTTGTCCCAATTCTTCCCATTCCCATTGAAACTTTTCAAATCCCTCTCCAAATTGTTGAAATTCTCTTGAAGCTTTTAAAATTCTCTCTAGAATTTTCAAAATCCATGGCCACATGTTTACAATTTCACGTCAAAAAATGGCTAAAATTCCAGTTGAAATTTTTTCAAAGTCCCTGAAAAATTTTCCAATTTTTGTCCCAATTCTTCCCATTCCCATTGAAACTTTTCAAATCCCTCTCAAAATTGTTGAAATTCTCTTGAAGCTTTTAAAATTCTCTCTAGAATTTTCAAAATCCATGGCCACATGTTTACAATTTCACATAAAAAAATTGCTAAAATTCCAGTTGAAATTTTTCAAAGTCCCTGAAAAATTTTCCAATTTTTGTCCCAATTCTTCCCATTCCCATTGAAACTTTTCAAATCCCTCTCAAAATTGTTGAAATTCTCTTGAAGCTTTTAAAATTCTCTCTAGAATTTTCAAAATCCATGTCCACATGTTTACAATTTCACGTAAAAAAAAATGCTAAAATTCCAGTTGAAATTTTTTCAAAGTCCCTGAAAAATTTTCCAATTTTTGTCCCAATTCTTCCCATTCCCATTGAAACTTTTCAAATCCCTCTCAAAATTGTTGAAATTCTCTTGAAGCTTTTAAAATTCTCTCTACAATTTTCAAAATCCATGGCCACATGTTTACAATTTCACGTCAAAAAATGGCTAAAATTCCAGTTGAAATTTTTTCAAAGTCCCTTCAAAATTTTCCAATTTTTGTCCCAATTCTTCCCATTCCCATTGAAACTTTTCAAATCCCTCTCAAAATTGTGGAAATTCTCTTGAAGCTTTTAAAATTCTCTCTAGAATTTTCAAAATCCATGGCCACATGTTTACAATTTCATGTAAAAAAATGGCTAAAATTCCAGTTGAAATTTTTTCAAAGTCCCTTAAAAATTTTCCAATTTTTGTCCCAATTCTTCCCATTCCCATTGAAACTTTTCAAATCCCTCTCAAAAGTGTTGAAATTCTGTTGAAGCTTTTAAAATTCTCTCTAGAATTTTCAAAATCCATGTCCACATGTTTACAATTTCACGTAACAAAATGGCTAAAATTCCAGTTGATATTTTTTCAAAGTCCCTTAAAAATTTTCCAATTTTTGTCCCAATTCTTCCCATTCCCATTGAAACTTTTCAAATCCCTCTCAAAATTGTTGAAATTCTCTTGAAGCTTTTAAAATTCTCTCTAGAATTTTCAAAATCCATGGCCACATGTTTACAATTTCACGTCAAAAAATGGCTAAAATTCCAGTTGAAATTTTTTCAAAGTCCCTTCAAAATTTTCCAATTTTTGTCCCAATTCTTCCCATTCCCATTGAAACTTTTCAAATCCCTCTCAAAATTGTTGAAATTCTCTTGAAGCTTTTAAAATTCTCTCTAGAATTTTCAAAATCCATGGCCACATGTTCACAATTTCACGTCAAAAAATGGCTAAAATTCCAGTTGAAATTTTTTCAAAGTCCCTGAAAAATTTTCCAATTTTTGTCCCAATTCTTCCCATTCCCATTGAAACTTTTCAAATCCCTCTCAAAATTGTTGAAATTCTCTTGAAGCTTTTAAAATTCTCTCTAGAATTTTCAAAATCCATGGCCACATGTTTACAATTTCACGTAACAAAATGGCTAAAATTCCAGTTGAAAATTTTTCAAAGTCCCTTCAAAATGTTTGTCCTGGTTTTGCTAAAAACAAGTTTCTCTTTCAGTGAATTTTGCCTGTCAGCTAAAGCCTTCATATTAACTGCATTTTCCTGGAGAACCAGACCCATGTTTTGGTAAACTTAGCAATGGAATGCAAACTTATTGATAAGCATGGATGGACATCTCGCGAGAGGGGCGATGAGAAACAAGTGACCAAGAAACTGACCAACTGTGTATAACATTCCATTCACGTGAATACTTCATATAAAAGTGGGAGATCACGAGGATCTCTTCCCTTTGCCCTTCTGCTTATGGCCGACCTTAGGAGAGGATCTGGCTGGTCGTCCCTGAGAACTGAGGCCTAGTGAGAGACTGAATCCAGCTCCGCTTGGCTGCAGAGTCTAATCCAGGACTTTGGTGGCCGGCTCTGCAGTTGCTGAGACTTTCAAGATTGGTTTTGTATATTTTGTATTATTTTCTCTATTCTTATTAGTAGCATTAGTAAAATATCTTTAATTTTTCCAACTCTCTTCTCTCTGTCCTTCTTTCCCTCCCGATCGCCTGTCCTGAGTGGGAAGGGGGGAGAGGGAGGGGCAAAAAGGGGGAAGTGGGGGGGGAGAGGAGGTTAACAATACATCTGCCAGGGTTTTATTGTCACCCCGCAATCTTAACCCTCGACAGATAATTGGCGCCCAACGTGGGGCACGAGAAAGGGGTAAATGTGAAGATTTTTGGCTTTTCTGCTGCTCTGACGTACCTTTCAGTTTTCTTGGCACGGTGCCAACTCATAGAGTTGTGATACTCGCGCGTCTGTTTGCTTCAGACATTATTTAGTGGTATTAAGGCAAAGTGAATTACATTGATTTAAAGATGTTATGGCATAAGTTGTATCAGTTGTTTTCTACATTGTGCTCACTGATTCCATATCTGTGTTGGGCTTTCTTTTTAAATCGGAGTATTCATTATATAACAACAAGGAACTGGACAATGATTATGATGATACTGTGTGGTTTGTCACTGGTTTATTTCATTATACTGCAGCCGCTAATTAATTTCTACTCGCTTCTGCTTTACCTTGAAAAGCCTCCAGGAGAGATTAAAGAGCAGAACGGCTCTGTGTTTGCTAATTGGTCAAGCGAATCTTTAGAAAGGCTGACTAACAATACTTTCGTTTTTTCGCTAGGAGAGTTCGCAAATGTTTTAGAGAATTTTGAGTATCCTTGGAGTTTTGATAGAACTGTGATGGTATTATCTGGTTTGCTGAATGTGTGTCAGTTTGTGCTTCTGTTAAGAGAAATGGCATTCAACAGGAGGTTTGCGTCTCTTTGTTGTCCTGAGATTTGCGGTGCGTCTTCGGAAGCTTTAGCAAAAAGCTCTCCTAGCCGCTCGAGAAAGAGCAAAACAGCAAAAACGGCTGCAGCCACTTCCCAGGCTGAAGGTACAACTCCTACGCAGAGTTTCTCTGCCGCTACTGATAACGTTACTTCTCCAGCCTCACAGGCTAAGGCAGCCCCCCCTTCTTCACACACTGGGCACTGTTGCTGCTGTAACCACAGTAACCACTGTGACAGTCATTCAGACTCTGGAAATGAATCAAATGATGGTAAACCCATATCAGCATCAGTTGCCGGTTGTAAGAAAGTCACTAGAAAGACTACCCGTGCAGCAGATGATGGCACAGGGCCAACATCAACCCAAGGGCCATCATCATCAGGACAGGGAGGAGATGAAGTGACCACTACTCGGTCCTTTTCTCCAGGTGAGCTGAGAGATCTGCGAAAAGACTTTAGTCGTCGTGAAGGAGAGAATATTTTAACCTGGTTGCTCCGATGCTGGGACAATGGGGCAGGAACAATTGAATTGGAAGGTGGTGAAGCCAGGCAGCTGGGATCTCTGTCAAGAGATTCCACCATTGATAGGGCAATTTCAAGAGAGTCTAATGCCACTACTCTCTGGGCCCGACTCCTGGCAGCTATGAAAGTAAGATTTCCCTACAAGGAAGATTGTATATCCAAGTTAGGGAAATGGAATACTATGGAGAAAGGTATTCAGTTCCTGAGAGAATTAGCTGTGCGAGAGATCATTTATTTTGAACCAAACAGCCAAGAGGGGACAGACCCAGATAGAATCAATTGTACACGACCTCTGTGGCGCAGATTTGTACAAAGTGCACCACCTGCATATGCTAAGTCATTGGCAGGAATGGTCTGGTCATCACGAGGTATACAAGATATTACTGAAGTGATTGAGCAGCTCCGGAACTTTGAGGACAGCCTTGCTGGTTCTCTACGGGCTTGTGTCTCTGCTGTAGAGAAACTGTGTGAAAAATCTGATGATCGGTTTGAAAAGCTGTTGCAAGAAATCAAAGAACTCAGAGAAGACACATACCATTCACGACCTGCACAAACCTATGTTTCAGCTGTTAGGAAAAGGCGTTTCCAGTCTCGAGAGAGAGGACAGAGGCAGCCCACAAAAAGAGGTTCACTGTGGTTCTTCCTACATGAGCAGGGAGAAAACATGAATAAGTGGCATGGAAGACCTACCTCAGAACTTCAGGAACGAGTACGTGAGATCAAAGGAAAAACTCCTAGGAAGGTGGCTGCTCCAGTTTACAAAAGGAGCAGAAGAGATTCTGATGCTCTTGAAGGAACCTCTAATTCACACCCAGAGACTGTGCAAAACAGAAATTAGAGGTGCCCTGCATCCAACCAGGTGGAGGAAAGGGATAACAGAGTTTATTGGACTGTACAAATACTATGGCCTGGTACAACACACCCCCAGGAGTACAAAGCTTTAGTGGACACTGGTGCTCAGTGCACAATAATTCCTTCTAATTATAAAGGAACGCAATCCATCAATATTTTTGGAGTGACTGGGGGATCCCAGGAACTGACTGTTGTAGAGGCTGAAATGAGCCTAACTGGAAAAAACTGGCAAAAGCATCCCATTGTGACTGGTCCAGATGCTCCGTGCATCCTTGGCATAGACTACCTCAAGAGAGGGTATTTTAAGGACCCAAAAGGGTATAGGTGGGCATTTGGTATAGCAGCTGTGGACACTGAGAGAATTGAACAGCTGTCTGATTTGCCTGGTCTTTCAGATGATCCTTCTGTTGTAGGACTGCTGATGGTTGACGATCAGCAGGTGCCAATTGCTACCACGACGGTGCATCACCGGCAATATCGCACCAACCGAGACTCTTTGATTCCTATCCAGAAGTTGATCCGTCAATTGGAAAGCCAGGGTGTGATCAGTAAGACTCGCTCACCTTTTAACAGCCCAATCTGGCCAGTGCGTAAGTCTAGTGATGAGTGGAGACTAACTGTGGACTATCGTGGCCTGAATGAAGTTACGCCACCACTGAGTGCTGCTGTGCCTGACATGCTAGAGCTGCAATTTGAACTGGAGTCAAAGGCAGCTAAGTGGTATGCTACAATTGACATTGCTAATGCATTTTTCTCTATTCCTGTAGCAGCAGAGTGCAGGCCGCAGTTTGCTTTCACCTGGAGAGGCATCCAGTACACATGGAATCGCTTGCCCCAGGGGTGGAAACACAGTCCTACCATCTGCCATGGACTGATCCAGACCACGCTGGAGCAAGGTAAAGCGCCAGAACACCTGCAATATATTGATGACATCATCGTATGGGGCGACACAGCGAAAGAAGTCTTCGAGAAAGGTGAGAGAATAATTCAGATTCTTTTGGATGCTGGTTTTGCCATAAAACGAAGCAAGGTCAAGGGACCTGCACGAGAGATCCAGTTTTTAGGAATAAAATGGCAAGATGGCCGTCGTCAGATCCCAATGGATGTGATCAACAAAATTGCAGCAATGTCTCCACCTACTAATAAAAAGGAGACACAGACTTTCTTGGGCGTTGTAGGTTTTTGGAGAATGCATATTCCTGACTACAGCCACATTGTGAGCCCTCTCTATCGAGTGACTCGTAAAAAGAACCAATTTGAGTGGGGCCCAGAACAACGACAAGCCTTTGAACAAATTAAGCGTGAGATAACTCATGCGGTGGCCCTTGGACCAGTTCGGACTGGACTAGATGTTAAAAACGTGCTTTACACCGCAGCCGGAGATAATGGACTTACCTGGAGCCTCTGGCAGAAAGCACCAGGAGAAACCCGAGGTCGACCCTTAGGTTTTTGGAGTCGAGGATACAAAGGATCTGAGGCCAACTATACTCCAACTGAAAAAGAGATACTAGCAGCATATGAAGGAGTCCGAGCTGCTTCAGAAGTGATCGGTACTGAAGCACAGCTCCTCCTGGCACCTCGACTGCCGGTGCTGAGCTGGATGTTCAAAGGGACGGTTCCCTCTCCACATCATGCAACCGAAGTTACGTGGAGTAAATGGATTGCATTGATCACCCAACGAGCTCGAATTGGAAGTCCCAATCGCCCAGGGATCTTAGAAGTGATTACAGACTGGCCAGAAAGCAAAGACTTTGGGATGTCTCCAGATGAGGAGGAAGTAAAACGTGCTGAAGAAGCACCACCGTATAATTCTCTTTCAGAGACTGATAAGCAGTATGCACTGTTCACAGATGGATCCTGTCGTCTTGTAGGAAAACATCGAAGGTGGAAAGCTGCTGTGTGGAGTCCCACACGACAAGTTACAGAAGCCACTGAAGGACAAGGTGAATCTAGTCAGTTTGCAGAAGTGAAAGCCATCCAGCTGGCTTTGGACATTGCTGAACGAGAGAAGTGGCCAATACTTTATCTCTATACTGACTCATGGATGGTAGCAAATGCCTTGTGGGGATGGCTACAGCAATGGAAGAAAAGCAACTGGCAGCGCAGAGGTAAACCCATTTGGGCTGCCACACTGTGGCAAGATATCGCTGCTCGGCTAGAGAGCCTGCCTGTGAAAGTTCGTCATGTAGATGCTCATGTGCCTAAAAGTCGAGCCACTGAGGAACATCTAAACAACCAACAAGCAGATCAAGCTGCTAAGATTAAAGTAGCTGAGGTGGACTTGGACTGGCAACATAAAGGTGAACTTTTCCTAGCTCGGTGGGCCCATGATGCTTCAGGGCATCAAGGTAGAGATGCAACATATAAATGGGCTCGCGATCGAGGGGTGGATTTAACTATGGACACTATTTCACAGGTTATTCATGAATGCGAGACTTGCGCCGAAATCAAACAAGCGAAACGGTTAAAGCCTGTATGGTATGGGGGGCGATGGTTAAAGTATAAGTATGGAGAAGCTTGGCAGATTGATTATATTACACTTCCACAAACACGTCAAGGTAAGCGTTATGTACTTACAATGGTGGAAGCAACCACTGGATGGTTGGAAACATATGCCGTACCTCATGCTACAGCCCGAAATACTATCTTGGGCCTTGAAAAGCAAGTCCTTTGGCGACATGGTACGCCAGAAAGAATTGAATCAGACAATGGTACTCATTTCAAAAACAGTATTGTAGACAATTGGGCCAAAGAACATGGTATTGAGTGGGTATATCATATTCCATATCATGCACCAGCCTCTGGGAAAATTGAAAGGTACAATGGTTTGCTAAAAACTACACTAAAGGCACTTGGTGGTGGAACCTTTAAAAACTGGGATTCACATTTAGCAAAAGCCACTTGGTTGGTCAACACCAGGGGATCAACCAATCGAGCCGGGCCTGCCCAATCAGAAATTCTAAGGACTGTAGAAGGAGATAAAGTCCCTGTAGTACACATGAAAAATATGTTAGGAAAGGCAGTCTGGGTTACTCCTGCCTCAGGCAAAGGCAAGCCCATTCGTGGGATTGTTTTTGCCCAGGGACCTGGCAGCACCTGGTGGGTGATGCTTAAGGATGGAGAAGTTCGGTGTGTGCCTCAAGGGGATTTGAGTTTAGGTGAAAATATTCAGTACTGAACTGCATGATGTGAATTGCCATACTAACAGTATTTAATAAGTGTCTTTCAGATCAAGACAGTGATGATGAAACCAGAGCTAGCTTCTTCGAGTGGCGCCTAACAAATTCCTCGAAGTTGATGTCTTTAACCCACAAACAGTGGTCATGAGATGCACTTGTACTATTTTTCCTGCCCTGGGAGACTGTTGTGACAAAATGAACTTAATGAACTTCTTAAAGGATGGTCCACTAATTAAGTACTCCTGTGTATATATGCACATATGTGTATATATATATATAGTAGTAATGATTAATTGGATTGTGTTGATAGATTGTATTGATAAGGTTTAAGTATTCAGTGAATGGCATATTATAAGGGGTGGAATGTCCTGGTTTTGCTAAAAACAAGTTTCTCTTTCAGTGAATTTTGCCTGTCAGCTAAAGCCTTCATATTAACTGCATTTTCCTGGAGAACCAGACCCATGTTTTGGTAAACTTAGCAATGGAATGCAAACTTATTGATAAGCATGGATGGACATCTCGCGAGAGGGGCGATGAGAAACAAGTGACCAAGAAACTGACCAACTGTGTATAACATTCCATTCACGTGAATACTTCATATAAAAGTGGGAGATCACGAGGATCTCTTCCCTTTGCCCTTCTGCTTATGGCCGACCTTAGGAGAGGATCTGGCTGGTCGTCCCTGAGAACTGAGGCCTAGTGAGAGACTGAATCCAGCTCCGCTTGGCTGCAGAGTCTAATCCAGGACTTTGGTGGCCGGCTCTGCAGTTGCTGAGACTTTCAAGATTGGTTTTGTATATTTTGTATTATTTTCTCTATTCTTATTAGTAGCATTAGTAAAATATCTTTAATTTTTCCAACTCTCTTCTCTCTGTCCTTCTTTCCCTCCCGATCGCCTGTCCTGAGTGGGAAGGGGGGAGAGGGAGGGGCAAAAAGGGGGAAGTGGGGGGGGAGAGGAGGTTAACAATACATCTGCCAGGGTTTTATTGTCACCCCGCAATCTTAACCCTCGACAGATAATTGGCGCCCAACGTGGGGCACGAGAAAGGGGTAAATGTGAAGATTTTTGGCTTTTCTGCTGCTCTGACGTACCTTTCAGTTTTCTTGGCACGGTGCCAACTCATAGAGTTGTGATACTCGCGCGTCTGTTTGCTTCAGACATTATTTAGTGGTATTAAGGCAAAGTGAATTACATTGATTTAAAGATGTTATGGCATAAGTTGTATCAGTTGTTTTCTACATTGTGCTCACTGATTCCATATCTGTGTTGGGCTTTCTTTTTAAATCGGAGTATTCATTATATAACAACAAGGAACTGGACAATGATTATGATGATACTGTGTGGTTTGTCACTGGTTTATTTCATTATACTGCAGCCGCTAATTAATTTCTACTCGCTTCTGCTTTACCTTGAAAAGCCTCCAGGAGAGATTAAAGAGCAGAACGGCTCTGTGTTTGCTAATTGGTCAAGCGAATCTTTAGAAAGGCTGACTAACAATACTTTCGTTTTTTCGCTAGGAGAGTTCGCAAATGTTTTAGAGAATTTTGAGTATCCTTGGAGTTTTGATAGAACTGTGATGGTATTATCTGGTTTGCTGAATGTGTGTCAGTTTGTGCTTCTGTTAAGAGAAATGGCATTCAACAGGAGGTTTGCGTCTCTTTGTTGTCCTGAGATTTGCGGTGCGTCTTCGGAAGCTTTAGCAAAAAGCTCTCCTAGCCGCTCGAGAAAGAGCAAAACAGCAAAAACGGCTGCAGCCACTTCCCAGGCTGAAGGTACAACTCCTACGCAGAGTTTCTCTGCCGCTACTGATAACGTTACTTCTCCAGCCTCACAGGCTAAGGCAGCCCCCCCTTCTTCACACACTGGGCACTGTTGCTGCTGTAACCACAGTAACCACTGTGACAGTCATTCAGACTCTGGAAATGAATCAAATGATGGTAAACCCATATCAGCATCAGTTGCCGGTTGTAAGAAAGTCACTAGAAAGACTACCCGTGCAGCAGATGATGGCACAGGGCCAACATCAACCCAAGGGCCATCATCATCAGGACAGGGAGGAGATGAAGTGACCACTACTCGGTCCTTTTCTCCAGGTGAGCTGAGAGATCTGCGAAAAGACTTTAGTCGTCGTGAAGGAGAGAATATTTTAACCTGGTTGCTCCGATGCTGGGACAATGGGGCAGGAACAATTGAATTGGAAGGTGGTGAAGCCAGGCAGCTGGGATCTCTGTCAAGAGATTCCACCATTGATAGGGCAATTTCAAGAGAGTCTAATGCCACTACTCTCTGGGCCCGACTCCTGGCAGCTATGAAAGTAAGATTTCCCTACAAGGAAGATTGTATATCCAAGTTAGGGAAATGGAATACTATGGAGAAAGGTATTCAGTTCCTGAGAGAATTAGCTGTGCGAGAGATCATTTATTTTGAACCAAACAGCCAAGAGGGGACAGACCCAGATAGAATCAATTGTACACGACCTCTGTGGCGCAGATTTGTACAAAGTGCACCACCTGCATATGCTAAGTCATTGGCAGGAATGGTCTGGTCATCACGAGGTATACAAGATATTACTGAAGTGATTGAGCAGCTCCGGAACTTTGAGGACAGCCTTGCTGGTTCTCTACGGGCTTGTGTCTCTGCTGTAGAGAAACTGTGTGAAAAATCTGATGATCGGTTTGAAAAGCTGTTGCAAGAAATCAAAGAACTCAGAGAAGACACATACCATTCACGACCTGCACAAACCTATGTTTCAGCTGTTAGGAAAAGGCGTTTCCAGTCTCGAGAGAGAGGACAGAGGCAGCCCACAAAAAGAGGTTCACTGTGGTTCTTCCTACATGAGCAGGGAGAAAACATGAATAAGTGGCATGGAAGACCTACCTCAGAACTTCAGGAACGAGTACGTGAGATCAAAGGAAAAACTCCTAGGAAGGTGGCTGCTCCAGTTTACAAAAGGAGCAGAAGAGATTCTGATGCTCTTGAAGGAACCTCTAATTCACACCCAGAGACTGTGCAAAACAGAAATTAGAGGTGCCCTGCATCCAACCAGGTGGAGGAAAGGGATAACAGAGTTTATTGGACTGTACAAATACTATGGCCTGGTACAACACACCCCCAGGAGTACAAAGCTTTAGTGGACACTGGTGCTCAGTGCACAATAATTCCTTCTAATTATAAAGGAACGCAATCCATCAATATTTTTGGAGTGACTGGGGGATCCCAGGAACTGACTGTTGTAGAGGCTGAAATGAGCCTAACTGGAAAAAACTGGCAAAAGCATCCCATTGTGACTGGTCCAGATGCTCCGTGCATCCTTGGCATAGACTACCTCAAGAGAGGGTATTTTAAGGACCCAAAAGGGTATAGGTGGGCATTTGGTATAGCAGCTGTGGACACTGAGAGAATTGAACAGCTGTCTGATTTGCCTGGTCTTTCAGATGATCCTTCTGTTGTAGGACTGCTGATGGTTGACGATCAGCAGGTGCCAATTGCTACCACGACGGTGCATCGCCGGCAATATCGCACCAACCGAGACTCTTTGATTCCTATCCAGAAGTTGATCCGTCAATTGGAAAGCCAGGGTGTGATCAGTAAGACTCGCTCACCTTTTAACAGCCCAATCTGGCCAGTGCGTAAGTCTAGTGATGAGTGGAGACTAACTGTGGACTATCGTGGCCTGAATGAAGTTACGCCACCACTGAGTGCTGCTGTGCCTGACATGCTAGAACTGCAATTTGAACTGGAGTCAAAGGCAGCTAAGTGGTATGCTACAATTGACATTGCTAATGCATTTTTCTCTATTCCTGTAGCAGCAGAGTGCAGGCCGCAGTTTGCTTTCACCTGGAGAGGCATCCAGTACACATGGAATCGCTTGCCCCAGGGGTGGAAACACAGTCCTACCATCTGCCATGGACTGATCCAGACCACGCTGGAGCAAGGTAAAGCGCCAGAACACCTGCAATATATTGATGACATCATCGTATGGGGCGACACAGCGAAAGAAGTCTTCGAGAAAGGTGAGAGAATAATTCAGATTCTTTTGGATGCTGGTTTTGCCATAAAACGAAGCAAGGTCAAGGGACCTGCACGAGAGATCCAGTTTTTAGGAATAAAATGGCAAGATGGCCGTCGTCAGATCCCAATGGATGTGATCAACAAAATTGCAGCAATGTCTCCACCTACTAATAAAAAGGAGACACAGACTTTCTTGGGCGTTGTAGGTTTTTGGAGAATGCATATTCCTGACTACAGCCACATTGTGAGCCCTCTCTATCGAGTGACTCGTAAAAAGAACCAATTTGAGTGGGGCCCAGAACAACGACAAGCCTTTGAACAAATTAAGCGTGAGATAACTCATGCGGTGGCCCTTGGACCAGTTCGGACTGGACTAGATGTTAAAAACGTGCTTTACACCGCAGCCGGAGATAATGGACTTACCTGGAGCCTCTGGCAGAAAGCACCAGGAGAAACCCGAGGTCGACCCTTAGGTTTTTGGAGTCGAGGATACAAAGGATCTGAGGCCAACTATACTCCAACTGAAAAAGAGATACTAGCAGCATATGAAGGAGTCCGAGCTGCTTCAGAAGTGATCGGTACTGAAGCACAGCTCCTCCTGGCACCTCGACTGCCGGTGCTGAGCTGGATGTTCAAAGGGACGGTTCCCTCTCCACATCATGCAACCGAAGTTACGTGGAGTAAATGGATTGCATTGATCACCCAACGAGCTCGAATTGGAAGTCCCAATCGCCCAGGGATCTTAGAAGTGATTACAGACTGGCCAGAAAGCAAAGACTTTGGGATGTCTCCAGATGAGGAGGAAGTAAAACGTGCTGAAGAAGCACCACCGTATAATTCTCTTTCAGAGACTGATAAGCAGTATGCACTGTTCACAGATGGATCCTGTCGTCTTGTAGGAAAACATCGAAGGTGGAAAGCTGCTGTGTGGAGTCCCACACGACAAGTTACAGAAGCCACTGAAGGACAAGGTGAATCTAGTCAGTTTGCAGAAGTGAAAGCCATCCAGCTGGCTTTGGACATTGCTGAACGAGAGAAGTGGCCAATACTTTATCTCTATACTGACTCATGGATGGTAGCAAATGCCTTGTGGGGATGGCTACAGCAATGGAAGAAAAGCAACTGGCAGCGCAGAGGTAAACCCATTTGGGCTGCCACACTGTGGCAAGATATCGCTGCTCGGCTAGAGAGCCTGCCTGTGAAAGTTCGTCATGTAGATGCTCATGTGCCTAAAAGTCGAGCCACTGAGGAACATCTAAACAACCAACAAGCAGATCAAGCTGCTAAGATTAAAGTAGCTGAGGTGGACTTGGACTGGCAACATAAAGGTGAACTTTTCCTAGCTCGGTGGGCCCATGATGCTTCAGGGCATCAAGGTAGAGATGCAACATATAAATGGGCTCGCGATCGAGGGGTGGATTTAACTATGGACACTATTTCACAGGTTATTCATGAATGCGAGACTTGCGCCGAAATCAAACAAGCGAAACGGTTAAAGCCTGTATGGTATGGGGGGCGATGGTTAAAGTATAAGTATGGAGAAGCTTGGCAGATTGATTATATTACACTTCCACAAACACGTCAAGGTAAGCGTTATGTACTTACAATGGTGGAAGCAACCACTGGATGGTTGGAAACATATGCCGTACCTCATGCTACAGCCCGAAATACTATCTTGGGCCTTGAAAAGCAAGTCCTTTGGCGACATGGTACGCCAGAAAGAATTGAATCAGACAATGGTACTCATTTCAAAAACAGTATTGTAGACAATTGGGCCAAAGAACATGGTATTGAGTGGGTATATCATATTCCATATCATGCACCAGCCTCTGGGAAAATTGAAAGGTACAATGGTTTGCTAAAAACTACACTAAAGGCACTTGGTGGTGGAACCTTTAAAAACTGGGATTCACATTTAGCAAAAGCCACTTGGTTGGTCAACACCAGGGGATCAACCAATCGAGCCGGGCCTGCCCAATCAGAAATTCTAAGGACTGTAGAAGGAGATAAAGTCCCTGTAGTACACATGAAAAATATGTTAGGAAAGGCAGTCTGGGTTACTCCTGCCTCAGGCAAAGGCAAGCCCATTCGTGGGATTGTTTTTGCCCAGGGACCTGGCAGCACCTGGTGGGTGATGCTTAAGGATGGAGAAGTTCGGTGTGTGCCTCAAGGGGATTTGAGTTTAGGTGAAAATATTCAGTACTGAACTGCATGATGTGAATTGCCATACTAACAGTATTTAATAAGTGTCTTTCAGATCAAGACAGTGATGATGAAACCAGAGCTAGCTTCTTCGAGTGGCGCCTAACAAATTCCTCGAAGTTGATGTCTTTAACCCACAAACAGTGGTCATGAGATGCACTTGTACTATTTTTCCTGCCCTGGGAGACTGTTGTGACAAAATGAACTTAATGAACTTCTTAAAGGATGGTCCACTAATTAAGTACTCCTGTGTATATATGTACATATGTGTATATATATATATAGTAGTAATGATTAATTGGATTGTGTTGATAGATTGTATTGATAAGGTTTAAGTATTCAGTGAATGGCATATTATAAGGGGTGGAATGTCCTGGTTTTGCTAAAAACAAGTTTCTCTTTCAGTGAATTTTGCCTGTCAGCTAAAGCCTTCATATTAACTGCATTTTCCTGGAGAACCAGACCCATGTTTTGGTAAACTTAGCAATGGAATGCAAACTTATTGATAAGCATGGATGGACATCTCGCGAGAGGGGCGATGAGAAACAAGTGACCAAGAAACTGACCAACTGTGTATAACATTCCATTCACGTGAATACTTCATATAAAAGTGGGAGATCACGAGGATCTCTTCCCTTTGCCCTTCTGCTTATGGCCGACCTTAGGAGAGGATCTGGCTGGTCGTCCCTGAGAACTGAGGCCTAGTGAGAGACTGAATCCAGCTCCGCTTGGCTGCAGAGTCTAATCCAGGACTTTGGTGGCCGGCTCTGCAGTTGCTGAGACTTTCAAGATTGGTTTTGTATATTTTGTATTATTTTCTCTATTCTTATTAGTAGCATTAGTAAAATATCTTTAATTTTTCCAACTCTCTTCTCTCTGTCCTTCTTTCCCTCCCGATCGCCTGTCCTGAGTGGGAAGGGGGGAGAGGGAGGGGCAAAAAGGGGGAAGTGGGGGGGGAGAGGAGGTTAACAATACATCTGCCAGGGTTTTATTGTCACCCCGCAATCTTAACCCTCGACAATGTTCCAATTTTTGTCCCAATTCTTCCCATTCCCATTGAAACTTTTCAAATCCCTCTCAAAATTGTTGAAATTCTGTTGAAGCTTTTAAAATTCTCTCTAGAATTTTCAAAATCCATGTCCACATGTTTACAATTTCACGTAAAAAAATTGCTAAAATTCCAGTTGAAATTTTTTCAAAGTCCCTTAAAAATTTTCCAATTTTTGTCCCAATTCTTCCCATTCCCATTGAAACTTTTCAAATCCCTCTCAAAATTGTTGAAATTCTCTTGAAGCTTTTAAAATTCTCTCTAGAATTTTCAAAATCCATGGCCACATGTTTACAATTTCACGTCAAAAAATGGCTAAAATTCCAGTTGAAATTTTTTCAAAGTCCCTTAAAAATTTTCCAATTTTTGTCCCAATTCTTCCCATTCCCATTGAAACTTTTCAAATCCCTCTCAAAATTGTTGAAATTCTCTTGAAGCTTTTAAAATTCTCTCTAGAATTTTCAAAATCCATGGCCACATGTTTACAATTTCACGTCAAAAAATGGCTAAAATTCCAGTTGAAATTTTTTCAAAGTCCCTTAAAAATTTTCCAATTTTTGTCCCAATTCTTCCCATTCCCATTGAAACTTTTCAAATCCCTCTCAAAATCGTTGAAATTCTGTTGAAGCTTTTAAAATTCTCTCTAGAATTTTCAAAATCCATGGCCACATGTTTACAATTTCACGTCAAAAAATGGCTAAAATTCCAGTTGAAATTTTTTCAAAGTCCCTTAAAAATTTTCCAATTTTTGTCCCAATTCTTCCCATTCCCATTGAAACTTTTCAAATCCCTCTCAAAATTGTTGAAATTCTCTTGAAGCTTTTAAAATTCTCTCTAGAATTTTCAAAATACATGGCCACATGTTTACAATTTCACATTAAAAAATTGCTAAAATTCCAGTTGAAATTTTTTCAAAGTCCCTGAAAAATTTTCCAATTTTTGTCCCAATTCTTCCCATTCCCATTGAAACTTTTCAAATCCCTCTCAAAATTGTTGAAATTCTCTTGAAGCTTTTAAAATTCTCTCTAGAATTTTCAAAATCCATGGCCACATGTTTACAATTTCACGTCAAAAAATTGCTAAAATTCCAGTTGAAATTTTTTCAAAGTCCCTTAAAAATTTTCCAATTTTTGTCCCAATTCTTCCCATTCCCATTGAAACTTTTCAAATCCCTCTCCAAATTGTTGAAATTCTGTTGAAGCTTTTAAAATTCTCTCTAGAATTTTCAAAATCCATGGCCACATGTTTACAATTTCACGTCAAAAAATGGCTAAAATTCCAGTTGAAATTTTTTCAAAGTCCCTTAAAAATTTTCCAATTTTTGTCCCAATTCTTCCCATTCCCATTGAAACTTTTCAAATCCCTCTCAAAATTGTAGAAATTCTGTTAAAGCTTTTAAAATTCTCTCTAGAATTTTCAAAATCCATGGCCACATGTTTACAATTTCACATAAAAAAATTGCTAAAATTCCAGTTGAAATTTTTCAAAGTCCCTGAAAAATTTTCCAATTTTTGTCCCAATTCTTCCCATTCCCATTGAAACTTTTCAAATCCCTCTCAAAATTGTTGAAATTCTCTTGAAGCTTTTAAAATTCTCTCTAGAATTTTCAAAATCCATGTCCACATGTTTACAATTTCACGTAAAAAAAATGCTAAAATTCCAGTTGAAATTTTTTCAAAGTCCCTTAAAAATTTTCCAATTTTTGTCCCAATTCTTCCCATTCCCATTGAAACTTTTCAAATCCCTCTCAAAATTGTTGAAATTCTCTTGAAGCTTTTAAAATTCTCTCTAGAATTTTCAAAATCCATGTCCACATGTTCACAATTTCACGTCAAAAAATGGCTAAAATTCCAGTTGAAATTTTTTCGAAGTCCCTTCAAAATTTTCCAATTTTTGTCCCAATTCTTCCCATTCCCATTGAAACTTTTCAAATCCCTCTCAAAATTGTTGAAATTCTGTTAAAGCTTTTAAAATTCTCTCTAGAATTTTCAAAATCCATGGCCACATGTTTACAATTTCACGTCAAAAAATGGCTAAAATTCCAGTTGAAATTTTTTCAAAGTCCCTGAAAAATTTTCCAATTTTTGTCCCAATTCTTCCCATTCCCATTGAAACTTTTCAAATCCCTCTCAAAATTGTTGAAATTCTCTTGAAGCTTTTAAAATTCTCTCTAGAATTTTCAAAATCCATGGCCACATGTTTACAATTTCACGTCAAAAAATTGCTAAAATTCCAGTTGAAATTTTTTCAAAGTCCCTTAAAAATTTTCCAATTTTTGTCCCAATTCTTCCCATTCCCATTGAAACTTTTCAAATCCCTCTCAAAATTGTTGAAATTCTCTTGAAGCTTTTAAAATTCTCTCTAGAATTTTCAAAATCCATGGCCACATGTTTACAATTTCACGTCAAAAAATGGCTAAAATTCCAGTTGAAATTTTTTCAAAGTCCCTTAAAAATTTTCCAATTTTTGTCCCAATTCTTCCCATTCCCATTGAAACTTTTCAAATCCCTCTCAAAATTGTAGAAATTCTGTTAAAGCTTTTAAAATTCTCTCTAGAATTTTCAAAATCCATGGCCACATGTTTACAATTTCACATAAAAAAATTGCTAAAATTCCAGTTGAAATTTTTCAAAGTCCCTGAAAAATTTTCCAATTTTTGTCCCAATTCTTCCCATTCCCATTGAAACTTTTCAAATCCCTCTCAAAATTGTTGAAATTCTCTTGAAGCTTTTAAAATTCTCTCTAGAATTTTCAAAATCCATGTCCACATGTTTACAATTTCACGTAAAAAAAATGCTAAAATTCCAGTTGAAATTTTTTCAAAGTCCCTGAAAAATTTTCCAATTTTTGTCCCAATTCTTCCCATTCCCATTGAAACTTTTCAAATCCCTCTCAAAATTGTTGAAATTCTCTTGAAGCTTTTAAAATTCTCTCTAGAATTTTCAAAATCCATGTCCACATGTTCACAATTTCACGTCAAAAAATGGCTAAAATTCCAGTTGAAATTTTTTCGAAGTCCCTTCAAAATTTTCCAATTTTTGTCCCAATTCTTCCCATTCCCATTGAAACTTTTCAAATCCCTCTCAAAATTGTTGAAATTCTGTTGAAGCTTTTAAAATTCTCTCTAGAATTTTCAAAATCCATGGCCACATGTTTACAATTTCACGTCAAAAAATGGCTAAAATTCCAGTTGAAATTTTTTCAAAGTCCCTTAAAAATTTTCCAATTTTTGTCCCAATTCTTCCCATTCCCATTGAAACTTTTCAAATCCCTCTCAAAATTGTTGAAATTCTCTTGAAGCTTTTAAAATTCTCTCTAGAATTTTCAAAATCCATGGCCACATGTTTACAATTTCATGTCAAAAAATGGCTAAAATTCCAGTTGAAATTTTTTCAAAGTCCCTTAAAAATTTTCCAATTTTTGTCCCAATTCTTCCCATTCCCATTGAAACTTTTCAAATCCCTCTCAAAATTGTTGAAATTCTCTTGAAGCTTTTAAAATTCTCTCTAGAATTTTCAAAATCCATGGCCACATGTTTACAATTTCACGTCAAAAAATTGCTAAAATTCCAGTTGAAATTTTTTCAAAGTCCCTGAAAAATTTTCCAATTTTTGTCCCAATTCTTCCCATTCCCATTGAAACTTTTCAAATCCCTCTCAAAATTGTTGAAATTCTCTTGAAGCTTTTAAAATTCTCTCTAGAATTTTCAAAATCCATGGCCACATGTTTACAATTTCACGTCAAAAAATGGCTAAAATTCCAGTTGAAAATTTTTCAAAGTCCCTGAAAAATTTTCCAATTTTTGTCCCAATTCTTCCCATTCCCATTGAAACTTTTCAAATCCCTCTCAAAATTGTTGAAATTCTCTTGAAGCTTTTAAAATTCTCTCTAGAATTTTCAAAATCCATGTCCACATGTTCACAATTTCACGTCAAAAAATGGCTAAAATTCCAGTTGAAATTTTTTCGAAGTCCCTTCAAAATTTTCCAATTTTTGTCCCAATTCTTCCCATTCCCATTGAAACTTTTCAAATCCCTCTCAAAATTGTTGAAATTCTGTTAAAGCTTTTAAAATTCTCTCTAGAATTTTCAAAATCCATGGCCACATGTTTACAATTTCACTTAAAAAAATGGCTAAAATTCCAGTTTAAATTTTTTCAAAGTCCCTTAAAAATTTTCCAATTTTTGTCCCAATTCTTCCCATTCCCATTGAAACTTTTCAAATCCCTCTCAAAATTGTTGAAATTCTCTTGAAGCTTTTAAAATTCTCTCTAGAATTTTCAAAATCCATGTCCACATGTTTACAATTTCATGTCAAAAAATGGCTAAAATTCCAGTTGAAATTTTTTCAAAGTCCCTTAAAAATTTTCCAATTTTTGTCCCAATTCTTCCCATTCCCATTGAAACTTTTCAAATCCCTCTCAAAATTGTTGAAATTCTCTTGAAGCTTTTAAAATTCTCTCTAGAATTTTCAAAATCCATGGCCACATGTTTACAATTTCACATCAAAAAATGGCTAAAATTCCAGTTGAAATTTTTTCAAAGTCCCTTAAAAATTTTCCAATTTTTGTCCCAATTCTTCCCATTCCCATTGAAACTTTTCAAATCCCTCTCAAAATTGTTGAAATTCTGTTAAAGCTTTGAAAATTCTCTCTAGAATTTTCAAAATCCATGTCCACATGTTTACAATTTCACGTCAAAAAATGGCTAAAATTCCAGTTGAAATTTTTTCAAAGTCCCTTAAAAATTTTCCAATTTTTGTCCCAATTCTTCCCATTCCCATTGAAACTTTTCAAATCCCTCTCAAAATTGTTGACATTCTCTTGAAGCTTTTAAAATTCTCTCTAGAATTTTCAAAATCCATGTCCACATGTTCACAATTTCACGTCAAAAAATGGCTAAAATTCCAGTTGAAATTTTTTCAAAGTCCCTTAAAAATTTTCCAATTTTTGTCCCAATTCTTCCCATTCCCATTGAAACTTTTCAAATCCCTCTCAAAAGTGTTGAAATTCTGTTGAAGCTTTTAAAATTCTCTCTAGAATTTTCAAAATCCATGGCCACATGTTTACAATTTCACGTCAAAAAATGGCTAAAATTCCAGTTGAAATTTTTTCAAAGTCCCTTAAAAATTTTCCAATTTTTGTCCCAATTCTTCCCATTCCCATTGAAACTTTTCAAATCCCTCTCAAAATTGTTGAAATTCTGTTGAAGCTTTTAAAATTCTCTCTAGAATTTTCAAAATCCATGGCCACATGTTTACAATTTCACGTCAAAAAATGGCTAAAATTCCAGTTGAAATTTTTTCAAAGTCCCTTAAAAATTTTCCAATTTTTGTCCCAATTCTTCCCATTCCCATTGAAACTTTTCAAATCCCTCTCAAAATTGTTGAAATTCTCTTGAAGCTTTTAAAATTCTCTCTAGAATTTTCAAAATCCATGGCCACATGTTTACAATTTCACGTCAAAAAATGGCTAAAATTCCAGTTGAAATTTTTTCAAAGTCCCTTAAAAATTTTCCAATTTTTGTCCCAATTCTTCCCATTCCCATTGAAACTTTTCAAATCCCTCTCAAAATTGTTGAAATTCTCTTGAAGCTTTTAAAATTCTCTCTAGAATTTTCAAAATCCATGTCCACATGTTTACAATTTTACATAAAAAAATTGCTAAAATTCCAGTTGAAATTTTTTCAAAGTCCCTTAAAAATTTTCCAATTTTTGTCCCAATTCTTCCCATTCCCATTGAAACTTTTCAAATCCCTCTCCAAATTGTTGAAATTCTCTTGAAGCTTTTAAAATTCTCTCTAGAATTTTCAAAATCCATGGCCACATGTTTACAATTTCACATCAAAAAATGGCTAAAATTCCATTTGAAATTTTTTCAAAGTCCCTTAAAAATTTTCCCATTTTTGTCCCAATTCTTCCCATTCCCATTGAAACTTTTCAAATCCCTCTCAAAATTGTTGAAATTCTCTTGAAGCTTTTAAAATTCTCTCTAGAATTTTCAAAATCCATGTCCACATGTTTACAATTTCACGTCAAAAAATGGCTAAAATTCCAGTTGAATTTTTTTCAAAGTCCTTGAAAAATTTTCCAATTTTTGTCCCAATTCTTCCCATTCCCATTGAAACTTTTCAAATCCCTCTCAAAATTGTTGAAATTCTCTTGAAGCTTTTAAAATTCTCTCTAGAATTTTCAAAATCCATGTCCTCATGTTTACAATTTCACGTCAAAAAATGGCTAAAATTCCAGTTGAAATTTTTTCAAAGTCCCTTAAAAATTTTCCAATTTTTGTCCCAATTCTTCCCATTCCCATTGAAACTTTTCAAATCCCTCTCAAAATTGTTGAAATTCTGTTGAAGATTTTAAAATTCTCTCTAGAATTTTCAAAATCCATGTCCACATGTTCACAATTTCACGTAAAAAAAATGTTAAAATTCCAGTTGAAATTTTTTCAAAGTCCCTTAAAAATTTTCCAGTTTTTGTCCCAATTCTTCCCATTCCCATTGAAACTTTTCAAATCCCTCTCAAAATTGTTGAAATTCTCTTGAAGCTTTTAAAATTCTCTCTAGAATTTTCAAAATCCATGTCCACATGTTTACAATTTCACGTCAAAAAATGGCTAAAATTCCAGTTGAAATTTTTTCAAAGTCCCTTAAAAATTTTCCAATTTTTGTCCCAATTCTTCCCATTCCCATTGAAACTTTTCAAATCCCTCTCAAAATTGTGGAAATTCTCTTGAAGCTTTTAAAATTCTCTCTAGAATTTTCAAAATCCATGTCCACATGTTTACAATTTCACGTCAAAAAATGGCTAAAATTCCAGTTGAAATTTTTTCAAAGTCCCTTAAAAATTTTCCCATTTTTGTCCCAATTCTTCCCATTCCCATTGAAAATTTTCAAATCCCTCTCAAAATTGTTGAAATTCTCTTGAAGCTTTTAAAATTCTCTCTAGAATTTTCAAAATCCATGTCCACATGTTTACAATTTCACGTCAAAAATGGCTAAAATTCCAGTTGAAATTTTTTCAAAGTCCCTTAAAAATTTTCCAATTTTTGTCCCAATTCTTCCCATTCCCATTGAAACTTTTCAAATCCCTCTCAAGATTGTTGAAATTCTGTTGAAGCTTTTAAAATTCTCTCTAGAATTTTCAAAATCCATGGCCACATGTTTACAATTTCACGTCAAAAAATGGCTAAAATTCCAGTTTGAAATTTTTTCAAAGTCCCTTAAAAATTTTCCAATTTTTGTCCCAATTCTTCCCATTCCCATTGAAACTTTTCAAATCCCTCTCAAAATTGTTGAAATTCTCTTGAAGCTTTTAAAATTCTCTCTAGAATTTTCAAAATCCATGGCCACATGTTTACAATTTCACATCAAAAAATGGCTAAAATTCCAGTTGAAATTTTTTCAAAGTCCCTTAAAAATTTTCCAATTTTTGTCCCAATTCTTCCCATTCCCATTGAAACTTTTCAAATCCCTCTCAAAATTGTTGAAATTCTGTTGAAGATTTTAAAATTCTCTCTAGAATTTTCAAAATCCATGTCCACATGTTCACAATTTCACGTAAAAAAATGCTAAAATTCCAGTTGAAATTTTTTCAAAGTCCCTTAAAAATTTTCCAGTTTTTGTCCCAATTCTTCCCATTCCCATTGAAACTTTTCAAATCCCTCTCAAAATTGTTGAAATTCTGTTGAAGCTTTTAAAATTCTCTCTAGAATTTTCAAAATCCATGTCCACATGTTTACAATTTCACGTCAAAAATGGCTAAAATTCCAGTTGAAATTTTTTCAAAGTCCCTTAAAAATTTTCCAATTTTTGTCCCAATTCTTCCCATTCCCATTGAAACTTTTCAAATCCCTCTCAAAATTGTGGAAATTCTCTTGAATCTTTTAAAATTCTCTCTAGAATTTTCAAAATCCATGTCCACATGTTTACAATTTCACGTCAAAAAATGGCTAAAATTCCAGTTGAAATTTTTTCAAAGTCCCTTAAAAATTTTCCCATTTTTGTCCCAATTCTTCCCATTCCCATTGAAATTTTCAAATCCCTCTCAAACTGTTGAAATTCTCTTGAAGCTTTAAAAATTCTCTCTAGAATTTTCAAAATCCATGTCCACATGTTTACAATTTCACGTCAAAAAATGGCTAAAATTCCAGTTGAAATTTTTTCAAAGTCCCTTAAAAGTTTTCCAATTTTTGTCCCAATTCTTCCCATTCCCATTGAAACTTTTCAAATCCCTCTCAAAATTGTTGACATTCTCTTGAAGCTTTTAAAATTCTCTCTAGAATTTTCAAAATCCATGTCCACATGTTCACAATTTCACGTCAAAAAATGGCTAAAATTCCAGTTGAAATTTTTTCAAAGTCCCTTAAAAATTTTCCAATTTTTGTCCCAATTCTTCCCATTCCCATTGAAACTTTTCAAATCCCTCTCAAAATTGTTGAAATTCTGTTGAAGCTTTTAAAATTCTCTCTAGAATTTTCAAAATCCATGGCCACATGTTTACAATTTCACGTCAAAAAATGGCTAAAATTCCAGTTGAAATTTTTTCAAAGTCCCTTAAAAATTTTCCAATTTTTGTCCCAATTCTTCCCATTCCCATTGAAACTTTTCAAATCCCTCTCAAAATTGTTGAAATTCTCTTGAAGCTTTTAAAATTCTCTCTAGAATTTTCAAAATCCATGTCCACATGTTTACAATTTCACGTCAAAAAATGGCTAAAATTCCAGTTGAAATTTTTTCAAAGTCCCTTAAAAATTTTCCAATTTTTGTCCCAATTCTTCCCTTTCCCATTGAAACTTTTCAAATCCCTCTCAAAATTGTTGAAATTCTCTTGAAGCTTTTAAAATTCTCTCTAGAATTTTCAAAATCCATGTCCACATGTTCACAATTTCACATAAAAAAATTGCTAAAATTCCAGTTGAAATTTTTTCAAAGTCCCTTAAAAATTTTCCAATTTTTGTCCCAATTCTTCCCATTCCCATTGAAACTTTTCAAATCCCTCTCAAAATTGTTGAAATTCTCTTGAAGCTTTTAAAATTCTCTCTAGAATTTTCAAAATCCATGTCCACATGTTCACAATTTCACATCAAAAAATGGCTAAAATTCCAGTTGAAATTTTTTCAAAGTCCCTTAAAAATTTTCCAATTTTTGTCCCAATTCTTCCCATTCCCATTGAAACTTTTCAAATCCCTCTCAAAAGTGTTGAAATTCTGTTGAAGCTTTTAAAATTCTCTCTAGGATTTTCAAAATCCATGGCCACATGTTCACAATTTCACGTAAAAAAAATGCTAAAATTCCAGTTGAAATTTTTTCAAAGTCCCTGAAAAATTTTCCAGTTTTTGTCCAATTCTTCCCATTCCCATTGAAACTTTTCAAATCCCTCTCAAAATTGTTGAAATTCTGTTGAAGCTTTTAAAATTCTCTCTAGAATTTTCAAAATCCATGTCCACATGTTTACAATTTCACATAAAAAAATTGCTAAAATTCCAGTTGAAATTTTTTCAAAGTCCCTTAAAAATTTTCCAATTTTTGTCCCAATTCTTCCCATTCCCATTGAAACTTTTCAAATCCCTCTCCAAATTGTTGAAATTCTGTTGAAGCTTTTAAAATTCTCTCTAGAATTTTCAAAATCCATGTCCACATGTTTACAATTTCACGTCAAAAAATGGCTAAAATTCCAGTTGAAATTTTTTCAAAGTCCCTGAAAAATTTTCCAATTTTTGTCCCAATTCTTCCCATTCCCATTGAAACTTTTCAAATCCCTCTCAAAATTGTTGAAATTCTCTTGAAGCTTTTAAAATTCTCTCTAGAATTTTCAAAATCCATGTCCACATGTTTACAATTTCACGTCAAAAAATGGCTAAAATTCCAGTTGAAATTTTTTCAAAGTCCCTTAAAAATTTCCATTTTTGTCCCAATTCTTCCCATTCCCATTGAAACTTTTCAAATCCCTCTCAAAATTGTTGAAATTCTGTTGAAGCTTTTAAAATTCTCTCTAGAATTTTCAAAATCCATGGCCACATGTTTACAATTTCACATCAAAAAATGGCTAAAATTCCAGTTGAAATTTTTTCAAAGTCCCTTAAAAATTTTCCAATTTTTGTCCCAATTCTTCCCATTCCCATTGAAACTTTTCAAATCCCTCTCAAAATTGTTGAAATTCTGTTGAAGCTTTTAAAATTCTCTCTAGAATTTTCAAAATCCATGGCCACATGTTTACAATTTCACGTCAAAAAATGGCTAAAATTCCAGTTGAAATTTTTTCAAAGTCCCTTAAAAAATTTTCCAATTTTTGTCCCAATTCTTCCCATTCCCATTGAAACTTTTCAAATCCCTCTCAAAATTGTTGAAATTCTCTTGAAGCTTTTAAAATTCTCTCTAGAATTTTCAAAATCCATGTCCACATGTTTACAATTTCACATAAAAAAATGGCTAAAATTCCAGTTGAAATTTTTTCAAAGTCCCTTAAAAATTTTCCAATTTTTGTCCCAATTCTTCCCATTCCCATTGAAACTTTTCAAATCCCTCTCAAGATTGTTGAAATTCTGTTGAAGCTTTTAAAATTCTCTCTAGAATTTTCAAAATCCATGGCCACATGTTTACAATTTCACGTCAAAAAATGGCTAAAATTCCAGTTGAAATTTTTTCAAAGTCCCTTAAAAATTTTCCAATTTTTGTCCCAATTCTTCCCATTCCCATTGAAACTTTTCAAATCCCTCTCAAAATTGTTGAAATTCTGTTGAAGCTTTTAAAATTCTCTCTAGAATTTTCAAAATCCACTTCAACATGTTTACAATTTCACGTCAAAAAATTGCTAAAATTCCAGTTGAAATTTTTTCAAAGTCCCTTAAAAATTTTCCAATTTTTGTCCCAATTCTTCCCATTCCCATTGAAACTTTTCAAATCCCTCTCAAAATTGTTGAAATTCTCTTGAAGCTTTTAAAATTCTCTCTAGAATTTTCAAAATCCATGGCCACATGTTTACAATTTTACATAAAAAAATTGCTAAAATTCCAGTTGAAATTTTTTCAAAGTCCCTTAAAAATTTTCCAATTTTTGTCCCAATTCTTCCCATTCCCATTGAAACTTTTCAAATCCCTCTCAAAATTGTTGAAATTCTGTTGAAGCTTTTAAAATTCTCTCTAGAATTTTCAAAATCCATGTCCACATGTTTACAATTTCACATAAAAAAATTGCTAAAATTCCAGTTGAAATATTTTCAAAGTCCCTTAAAAATTTTCCAATTTTTGTCCCAATTCTTCCCATTCCCATTGAAACTTTTCAAATCCCTCTCCAAATTGTTGAAATTCTCTTGAAGCTTTTAAAATTCTCTCTAGAATTTTCAAAATCCATGTCCACATGTTTACAATTTCACGTCAAAAAATGGCTAAAATTCCAGTTGAAATTTTTTCAAAGTCCCTGAAAAATTTTCCAATTTTTGTCCCAATTCTTCCCATTCCCATTGAAACTTTTCAAATCCCTCTCAAAATTGTTGAAATTCTCTTGAAGCTTTTAAAATTCTCTCTAGAATTTTCAAAATCCATGTCCACATGTTTACAATTTCACGTCAAAAAATGGCTAAAATTCCAGTTGAAATTTTTTCAAAGTCCCTTAAAAATTTTCCCATTTTTGTCCCAATTCTTCCCATTCCCATTGAAACTTTTCAAATCCCTCTCAAAATTGTTGAAATTCTGTTGAAGCTTTTAAAATTCTCTCTAGAATTTTCAAAATCCATGGCCACATGTTTACAATTTCACATCAAAAAATGGCTAAAATTCCAGTTGAAATTTTTTCAAAGTCCCTTAAAAATTTTCCAATTTTTGTCCCAATTCTTCCCATTCCCATTGAAACTTTTCAATCCCTCTCAAAATTGTTGAAATTCTGTTGAAGCTTTTAAAATTCTCTCTAGAATTTTCAAAATCCATGGCCACATGTTTACAATTTCACGTCAAAAAATGGCTAAAATTCCAGTTGAAATTTTTTCAAAGTCCCTTAAAAATTTTCCAATTTTTGTCCCAATTCTTCCCATTCCCATTGAAACTTTTCAAATCCCTCTCAAAATTGTTGAAATTCTCTTGAAGCTTTTAAAATTCTCTCTAGAATTTTCAAAATCCATGTCCACATGTTTACAATTTCACATAAAAAAATGGCTAAAATTCCAGTTGAAATTTTTTCAAAGTCCCTTAAAAATTTTCCAATTTTTGTCCCAATTCTTCCCATTCCCATTGAAACTTTTCAAATCCCTCTCAAGATTGTTGAAATTCTGTTGAAG
This sequence comes from Streptopelia decaocto, assembly GCF_964273445.1. NCBI lineage: Eukaryota > Metazoa > Chordata > Aves > Columbiformes > Columbidae > Streptopelia > Streptopelia decaocto. The sequence continues at coordinate 43,500 of NW_028116186.1, forward strand.
CTTTTAAAATTCTCTCTAGAATTTTCAAAATCCATGGCCACATGTTTACAATTTCACGTCAAAAAATGGCTAAAATTCCAGTTGAAATTTTTTCAAAGTCCCTTAAAAATTTTCCAATTTTTGTCCCAATTCTTCCCATTCCCATTGAAACTTTTCAAATCCCTCTCAAAATTGTTGAAATTCTGTTGAAGCTTTTAAAATTCTCTCTAGAATTTTCAAAATCCACTTCAACATGTTTACAATTTCACGTCAAAAAATTGCTAAAATTCCAGTTGAAATTTTTTCAAAGTCCCTTAAAAATTTTCCAATTTTTGTCCCAATTCTTCCCATTCCCATTGAAACTTTTCAAATCCCTCTCAAAATTGTTGAAATTCTCTTGAAGCTTTTAAAATTCTCTCTAGAATTTTCAAAATCCATGGCCACATGTTTACAATTTTACATAAAAAAATTGCTAAAATTCCAGTTGAAATTTTTTCAAAGTCCCTTAAAAATTTTCCAATTTTTGTCCCAATTCTTCCCATTCCCATTGAAACTTTTCAAATCCCTCTCAAAATTGTTGAAATTCTGTTGAAGCTTTTAAAATTCTCTCTAGAATTTTCAAAATCCATGTCCACATGTTTACAATTTCACATAAAAAAATTGCTAAAATTCCAGTTGAAATATTTTCAAAGTCCCTTAAAAATTTTCCAATTTTTGTCCCAATTCTTCCCATTCCCATTGAAACTTTTCAAATCCCTCTCCAAATTGTTGAAATTCTCTTGAAGCTTTTAAAATTCTCTCTAGAATTTTCAAAATCCATGGCCACATGTTTACAATTTCACATCAAAAAATGGCTAAAATTCCAGTTGAAATTTTTTCAAAGTCCCTTAAAAATTTTCCAATTTTTGTCCCAATTCTTCCCATTCCCATTGAAACTTTTCAAATCCCTCTCAAAATTGTTGAAATTCTGTTGAAGCTTTTAAAATTCTCTCTAGAATTTTCAAAATCCATGTCCACATGTTTACAATTTCACGTAAAAAAATTGCTAAAATTCCAGTTGAAATTTTTTCAAAGTCCCTTAAAAATTTTCCCATTTTTGTCCCAATTCTTCCCATTCCCATTGAAACTTTTCAAATCCCTCTCAAAATTGTTGAAATTCTGTTGAAGCTTTTAAAATTCTCTCTAGAATTTTCAAAATCCATGTCCACATGTTTACAATTTCACGTCAAAAAATGGCTAAAATTCCAGTTGAAATTTTTTCAAAGTCCCTTAAAAATTTTCCAATTTTTGTCCCAATTCTTCCCATTCCCATTGAAACTTTTCAAATCCCTCTCCAAATTGTTGAAATTCTCTTGAAGCTTTAAAATTCTCTCTAGAATTTTCAAAATCCATGGCCACATGTTTACAATTTCACGTCAAAAAATGGCTAAAATTCCAGTTGAAATTTTTTCAAAGTCCCTGAAAAATTTTCCAATTTTTGTCCCAATTCTTCCCATTCCCATTGAAACTTTTCAAATCCCTCTCAAAATTGTTGAAATTCTGTTGAAGCTTTTAAAATTCTCTCTAGAATTTTCAAAATCCATGGCCACATGTTTACAATTTCACATCAAAAAATGGCTAAAATTCCAGTTGAAATTTTTTCAAAGTCCCTTAAAAATTTTCCAATTTTTGTCCCAATTCTTCCCATTCCCATTGAAACTTTTCAAATCCCTCTCAAAATTGTTGAAATTCTCTTGAAGCTTTTAAAATTCTCTCTAGAATTTTCAAAATCCATGTCCACATGTTTACAATTTTACATAAAAAAATTGCTAAAATTCCAGTTGAAATTTTTTCAAAGTCCCTTAAAAATTTTCCAATTTTTGTCCCAATTCTTCCCATTCCCATTGAAACTTTTCAAATCCCTCTCAAAATTGTTGAAATTCTCTTGAAGCTTTTAAAATTCTCTCTAGAATTTTCAAAATCCATGGCCACATGTTTACAATTTCACGTCAAAAAATGGCTAAAATTCCAGTTGAAATTTTTTCAAAGTCCCTTAAAAATTTTCCAATTTTTGTCCCAATTCTTCCCATTCCCATTGAAACTTTTCAAATCCCTCTCAAGATTGTTGAAATTCTGTTGAAGCTTTTAAAATTCTCTCTAGAATTTTCAAAATCCATGGCCACATGTTTACAATTTCACATAAAAAAATTGCTAAAATTCCAGTTGAAATTTTTTCAAAGTCCCTTAAAAATTTTCCAATTTTTGTCCCAATTCTTCCCATTCCCATTGAAACTTTTCAAATCCCTCTCCAAATTGTTGAAATTCTCTTGAAGCTTTTAAAATTCTCTCTAGAATTTTCAAAATCCATGGCCACATGTTTACAATTTCACATAAAAAATGGCTAAAATTCCAGTTGAAATTTTTTCAAAGTCCCTTAAAAATTTTCCAATTTTTGTCCCAATTCTTCCCATTCCCATTGAAACTTTTCAAATCCCTCTCAAGATTGTTGAAATTCTCTTGAAGCTTTTAAAATTCTCTCTAGAATTTTCAAAATCCATGGCCACATGTTTACAATTTCACGTCAAAAAATGGCTAAAATTCCAGTTGAAATTTTTTCAAAGTCCCTTAAAAATTTTCCAATTTTTGTCCCAATTCTTCCCATTCCCATTGAAACTTTTCAAATCCCTCTCAAAATTGTTGAAATTCTCTTGAAGCTTTTAAAATTCTCTCTAGAATTTTCAAAATCCATGGCCACATGTTTACAATTTTACATAAAAAAATTGCTAAAATTCCAGTTGAAATTTTTTCAAAGTCCCTTAAAAATTTTCCAATTTTTGTCCCAATTCTTCCCATTCCCATTGAAACTTTTCAAATCCCTCTCAAAATTGTTGAAATTCTCTTGAAGCTTTTAAAATTCTCTCTAGAATTTTCAAAATCCATGGCCACATGTTTACAATTTCACGTAACAAAATGGCTAAAATTCCAGTTGAAATTTTTTCAAAGTCCCTTAAAAATTTTCCAATTTTTGTCCCAATTCTTCCCATTCCCATTGAAACTTTTCAAATCCCTCTCAAAATTGTTGAAATTCTCTTGAAGCTTTTAAAATTCTCTCTAGAATTTTCAAAATCCATGTCCACATGTTTACAATTTCACGTCAAAAAATGGCTAAAATTCCAGTTGAAATTTTTTCAAAGTCCCTTAAAAATTTTCCAATTTTTGTCCCAATTCTTCCCATTCCCATTGAAACTTTTCAAATCCCTCTCAAAATTGTTGAAATTCTGTTGAAGCTTTTAAAATTCTCTCTAGAATTTTCAAAATCCACTTCAACATGTTTACAATTTCACGTCAAAAAATTGCTAAAATTCCAGTTGAAATTTTTTCAAAGTCCCTTAAAAATTTTCCAATTTTTGTCCCAATTCTTCCCATTCCCATTGAAACTTTTCAAATCCCTCTCAAAATTGTTGAAATTCTCTTGAAGCTTTTAAAATTCTCTCTAGAATTTTCAAAATCCATGGCCACATGTTTACAATTTTACATAAAAAAATTGCTAAAATTCCAGTTGAAATTTTTTCAAAGTCCCTTAAAAATTTTCCAATTTTTGTCCCAATTCTTCCCATTCCCATTGAAACTTTTCAAATCCCTCTCAAAATTGTTGAAATTCTGTTGAAGCTTTTAAAATTCTCTCTAGAATTTTCAAAATCCATGTCCACATGTTTACAATTTCACATAAAAAAATTGCTAAAATTCCAGTTGAAATATTTTCAAAGTCCCTTAAAAATTTTCCAATTTTTGTCCCAATTCTTCCCATTCCCATTGAAACTTTTCAAATCCCTCTCCAAATTGTTGAAATTCTCTTGAAGCTTTTAAAATTCTCTCTAGAATTTTCAAAATCCATGGCCACATGTTTACAATTTCACATCAAAAAATGGCTAAAATTCCAGTTGAAATTTTTTCAAAGTCCCTTAAAAATTTTCCAATTTTTGTCCCAATTCTTCCCATTCCCATTGAAACTTTTCAAATCCCTCTCAAAATTGTTGAAATTCTGTTGAAGCTTTTAAAATTCTCTCTAGAATTTTCAAAATCCATGTCCACATGTTTACAATTTCACGTAAAAAAATTGCTAAAATTCCAGTTGAAATTTTTTCAAAGTCCCTTAAAAATTTTCCCATTTTTGTCCCAATTCTTCCCATTCCCATTGAAACTTTTCAAATCCCTCTCAAAATTGTTGAAATTCTGTTGAAGCTTTTAAAATTCTCTCTAGAATTTTCAAAATCCATGTCCACATGTTTACAATTTCACGTCAAAAAATGGCTAAAATTCCAGTTGAAATTTTTTCAAAGTCCCTTAAAAATTTTCCAATTTTTGTCCCAATTCTTCCCATTCCCATTGAAACTTTTCAAATCCCTCTCCAAATTGTTGAAATTCTCTTGAAGCTTTTAAAATTCTCTCTAGAATTTTCAAAATCCATGGCCACATGTTTACAATTTCACGTCAAAAAATGGCTAAAATTCCAGTTGAAATTTTTTCAAAGTCCCTGAAAAATTTTCCAATTTTTGTCCCAATTCTTCCCATTCCCATTGAAACTTTTCAAATCCCTCTCAAAATTGTTGAAATTCTGTTGAAGCTTTTAAAATTCTCTCTAGAATTTTCAAAATCCATGGCCACATGTTTACAATTTCACGTCAAAAAATGGCTAAAATTCCAGTTGAAATTTTTTCAAAGTCCCTTAAAAATTTTCCAATTTTTGTCCCAATTCTTCCCATTCCCATTGAAACTTTTCAAATCCCTCTCAAAATTGTTGAAATTCTCTTGAAGCTTTTAAAATTCTCTCTAGAATTTTCAAAATCCATGTCCACATGTTTACAATTTTACATAAAAAAATGGCTAAAATTCCAGTTGAAATTTTTTCAAAGTCCCTTAAAAATTTTCCAATTTTTGTCCCAATTCTTCCCATTCCCATTGAAACTTTTCAAATCCCTCTCAAAATTGTTGAAATTCTCTTGAAGCTTTTAAAATTCTCTCTAGAATTTTCAAAATCCATGTCCACATGTTTACAATTTCACGTCAAAAAATGGCTAAAATTCCAGTTGAAATTTTTTCAAAGTCCCTTAAAAATTTTCCAATTTTTGTCCCAATTCTTCCCATTCCCATTGAAACTTTTCAAATCCCTCTCAAAATTGTTGAAATTCTCTTGAAGCTTTTAAAATTCTCTCTAGAATTTTCAAAATCCATGGCCACATGTTTACAATTTCACGTCAAAAAATGGCTAAAATTCCAGTTGAAATTTTTTCAAAGTCCCTTAAAAATTTTCCAATTTTTGTCCCAATTCTTCCCATTCCCATTGAAACTTTTCAAATCCCTCTCAAAATTGTTGAAATTCTGTTGAAGCTTTTAAAATTCTCTCTAGAATTTTCAAAATCCATGGCCACATGTTTACAATTTCACGTAAAAAATGGCTAAAATTCCAGTTGAAATTTTTTCAAAGTCCCTTAAAAATTTTCCAATTTTTGTCCCAATTCTTCCCATTCCCATTGAAACTTTTCAAATCCCTCTCAAAATTGTTGAAATTCTCTTGAAGCTTTTAAAATTCTCTCTAGAATTTTCAAAATC
>NW_028116185.1:0-28374 GCF_964273445.1 Streptopelia decaocto
CCACATGTTTACAATTTCACGTCAAAAAATGGCTAAAATTCCAGTTGAAATTTTTTCAAAGTCCCTTAAAAAGTTTCCAATTTTTGTCCCAATTCTTCCCATTCCCATTGAAACTTTTCAAATCCCTCTCAAAATTGTGGAAATTCTGTTGAAGCTTTTAAAATTCTCTCTTGAATTTTCAAAATCCATGTCCACATGTTTACAATTTCACGTCAAAAAATTGCTAAAATTCCAGTTGAAATTTTTTCAAAGTCCCTTAAAAATTTTCCAATTTTTGTCCCAATTCTTCCCATTCCCATTGAATCTTTTCAAATCCCTCTCAAAATTGTTGAAATTCTGTTGAAGCTTTTAAAATTCTCTCTAGAATTTTCAAAATCCATGGCCACATGTTTACAATTTCACGTCAAAAAATGGCTAAAATTCCAGTTGAAATTTTTTCAAAGTCCCTTAAAAATTTTCCAATTTTTGTCCCAATTCTTCCCATTCCCATTGAAACTTTTCAAATCCCTCTCAAAATTGTGGAAATTCTGTTGAAGCTTTTAAAATTCTCTCTAGAATTTTCAAAATCCATGGCCACATGTTTACAATTTCACGTCAAAAAATGGCTAAAATTCCAGTTGAAATTTTTTCAAAGTCCCTTAAAAATTTTCCAATTTTTGTCCCAATTCTTCCCATTGCCATTGAAACTTTTCAAATCCCTCTCAAAATTGTTGAAATTCTGTTGAAGCTTTTAAAATTCTCTCTAGAATTTTCAAAATCCATGTCCACATGTTTACAATTTCACGTCAAAAAATGGCTAAAATTCCAGTTGCAATTTTTTCAAAGTCCCTTAAAAATTTTCCAATTTTTGTCCCAATTCTTCCCATTCCCATTGAATCTTTTCAAATCCCTCTCAAAATTGTTGAAATTCTCTTGAAGCTTTTAAAATTCTCTCTAGAATTTTCAAAATCCATGGCCACATGTTTACAATTTCACGTCAAAAAATGGCTAAAATGCCAGTTGAAATTTTTTCAAAGTCCCTTAAAAATTTTCCAATTTTTGTCCCAATTCTTCCCATTCCCATTGAAACGTTTCAAATCCCTCTCAAAATTGTGGAAATTCTGTTGAAGCTTTTAAAATTCTCTCTAGAATTTTCAAAATCCATGTCCACATGTTTACAATTTCACGTCAAAAAATGGCTAAAATTCCAGTTGAAATTTTTTCAAAGTCCCTTAAAAATTTTCCAATTTTTGTCCCAATTCTTCCCATTCCCATTGAAACGTTTCAAATCCCTCTCAAAATTGTTGAAATTCTGTTGAAGCTTTTAAAATTCTCTCTAGAATTTTCAAAATCCATGTCCACATGTTTACAATTTCACGTAAAAAAAATGCTAAAATTCCAGTTGAAATTTTTTCAAAGTCCCTGAAAAATTTTCCAATTTTTGTCCCAATTCTTCCCATTCCCATTGAAACTTTTCAAATCCCTCTCAAAATTGTGGAAATTCTGTTGAAGCTTTTAAAATTCTCTCTAGAATTTTCAAAATCCATGTCCACATGTTTACAATTTCACGTCAAAAAATGGCTAAAATTCCAGTTGAAATTTTTTCAAAGTCCCTGAAAAATTTTCCAATTTTTGTCCCAATTCTTCCCATTCCCATTGAAACTTTTCAAATCCCTCTCAAAATTGTTGAAATTCTGTTGAAGCTTTTAAAATTCTCTCTAGAATTTTCAAAATCCACTTCAACATGTTTACAATTTCACGTCAAAAAATGGCTAAAATTCCAGTTGAAATTTTTTCAAAGTCCCTTAAAAATTTTCCAATTTTTGTCCCAATTCTTCCCATTCCCATTGAAACTTTTCAAATCCCTCTCAAAATTGTTGAAATTCTCTTGAAGCTTTTAAAATTCTCTCTAGAATTTTCAAAATCCATGTCCACATGTTTACAATTTCACGTCAAAAAATGGCTAAAATTCCAGTTGAAATTTTTTCAAAGTCCCTTAAAAAATTTCCAATTTTTGTCGCAATTCTTCCCATTCCCATTGAATCTTTTCAAATCCCTCTCAAAATTGTTGAAATTCTGTTGAAGCTTTTAAAATTCTCTCTAGAATTTTCAAAATCCATGGCCACATGTTTACAATTTCACGTCAAAAAATGGCTAAAATTCCAGTTGCAATTTTTTCAAAGTCCCTTAAAAATTTTCCAATTTTTGTCCCAATTCTTCCCATTCCCATTGAATCTTTTCAAATCCCTCTCAAAATTGTGGAAATTCTGTTGAAGCTTTTAAAATTCTCTCTAGAATTTTCAAAATCCATGTCCACATGTTCACAATTTCACGTCAAAAAATGGCTAAAATGCCAGTTGAAATTTTTTCAAAGTCCCTTAAAAATTTTCCAATTTTTGTCCCAATTCTTCCCATTCCCATTGAAACGTTTCAAATCCCTCTCAAAATTGCGGAAATTCTGTTGAAGCTTTTAAAATTCTCTCTAGAATTTTCAAAATCCATGTCCACATGTTTACAATTTCACGTCAAAAAATTGCTAAAATTCCAGTTGAAATTTTTTCAAAGTCCCTTAAAAATTTTCCAATTTTTGTCCCAATTCTTCCCATTCCCATTGAATCTTTTCAAATCCCTCTCAAAATTGTTGAAATTCTGTTGAAGCTTTTAAAATTCTCTCTAGAATTTTCAAAATCCATGGCCACATGTTTACAATTTCACGTCAAAAAATGGCTAAAATTCCAGTTGAAATTTTTTCAAAGTCCCTTAAAAATTTTCCAATTTTTGTCCCAATTCTTCCCATTCCCATTGAAACTTTTCAAATCCCTCTCAAAATTGTGGAAATTCTGTTGAAGCTTTTAAAATTCTCTCTAGAATTTTCAAAATCCATGGCCACATGTTTACAATTTCACGTCAAAAAATGGCTAAAATTCCAGTTGAAATTTTTTCAAAGTCCCTTAAAAATTTTCCAATTTTTGTCCCAATTCTTCCCATTGCCATTGAAACTTTTCAAATCCCTCTCAAAATTGTTGAAATTCTGTTGAAGCTTTTAAAATTCTCTCTAGAATTTTCAAAATCCATGTCCACATGTTTACAATTTCACGTCAAAAAATGGCTAAAATTCCAGTTGCAATTTTTTCAAAGTCCCTTAAAAATTTTCCAATTTTTGTCCCAATTCTTCCCATTCCCATTGAATCTTTTCAAATCCCTCTCAAAATTGTTGAAATTCTCTTGAAGCTTTTAAAATTCTCTCTAGAATTTTCAAAATCCATGGCCACATGTTTACAATTTCACGTCAAAAAATGGCTAAAATGCCAGTTGAAATTTTTTCAAAGTCCCTTAAAAATTTTCCAATTTTTGTCCCAATTCTTCCCATTCCCATTGAAACGTTTCAAATCCCTCTCAAAATTGTGGAAATTCTGTTGAAGCTTTTAAAATTCTCTCTAGAATTTTCAAAATCCATGTCCACATGTTTACAATTTCACGTCAAAAAATGGCTAAAATTCCAGTTGAAATTTTTTCAAAGTCCCTTAAAAATTTTCCAATTTTTGTCCCAATTCTTCCCATTCCCATTGAAACGTTTCAAATCCCTCTCAAAATTGTTGAAATTCTGTTGAAGCTTTTAAAATTCTCTCTAGAATTTTCAAAATCCATGTCCACATGTTTACAATTTCACGTAAAAAAAATGCTAAAATTCCAGTTGAAATTTTTTCAAAGTCCCTGAAAAATTTTCCAATTTTTGTCCCAATTCTTCCCATTCCCATTGAAACTTTTCAAATCCCTCTCAAAATTGTGGAAATTCTGTTGAAGCTTTTAAAATTCTCTCTAGAATTTTCAAAATCCATGTCCACATGTTTACAATTTCACGTCAAAAAATGGCTAAAATTCCAGTTGAAATTTTTTCAAAGTCCCTGAAAAATTTTCCAATTTTTGTCCCAATTCTTCCCATTCCCATTGAAACTTTTCAAATCCCTCTCAAAATTGTTGAAATTCTGTTGAAGCTTTTAAAATTCTCTCTAGAATTTTCAAAATCCACTTCAACATGTTTACAATTTCACGTCAAAAAATGGCTAAAATTCCAGTTGAAATTTTTTCAAAGTCCCTTAAAAATTTTCCAATTTTTGTCCCAATTCTTCCCATTCCCATTGAAACTTTTCAAATCCCTCTCAAAATTGTTGAAATTCTCTTGAAGCTTTTAAAATTCTCTCTAGAATTTTCAAAATCCATGTCCACATGTTTACAATTTCACGTCAAAAAATGGCTAAAATTCCAGTTGAAATTTTTTCAAAGTCCCTTAAAAAATTTCCAATTTTTGTCGCAATTCTTCCCATTCCCATTGAATCTTTTCAAATCCCTCTCAAAATTGTTGAAATTCTGTTGAAGCTTTTAAAATTCTCTCTAGAATTTTCAAAATCCATGGCCACATGTTTACAATTTCACGTCAAAAAATGGCTAAAATTCCAGTTGCAATTTTTTCAAAGTCCCTTAAAAATTTTCCAATTTTTGTCCCAATTCTTCCCATTCCCATTGAATCTTTTCAAATCCCTCTCAAAATTGTGGAAATTCTGTTGAAGCTTTTAAAATTCTCTCTAGAATTTTCAAAATCCATGTCCACATGTTCACAATTTCACGTCAAAAAATGGCTAAAATGCCAGTTGAAATTTTTTCAAAGTCCCTTAAAAATTTTCCAATTTTTGTCCCAATTCTTCCCATTCCCATTGAAACGTTTCAAATCCCTCTCAAAATTGCGGAAATTCTGTTGAAGCTTTTAAAATTCTCTCTAGAATTTTCAAAATCCATGGCCACATGTTTACAATTTCACGTAAAAAAAATGCTAAAATTCCAGTTGAAATTTTTTCAAAGTCCCTGAAAAATTTTCCAATTTTTGTCCCAATTCTTCCCATTCCCATTGAAACTTTTCAAATCCCTCTCAAAATTGCTGAAATTGTCTTGAAGCTTTTAAAATTCTCTCTAGAATTTTCAAAATCCATGTCCACATGTTTACAATTTCACGTCAAAAAATGGCTAAAATTCCAGTTGAAATTTTTTCAAAGTCCCTTAAAAATTTTCCAATTTTTGTCCCAATTCTTCCCATTCCCATTGAAACTTTTCAAATCCCTCTCAAAATTGTTGAAATTCTCTTGAAGCTTTTAAAATTCTCTCTAGAATTTTCAAAATCCATGTCCACGTGTTTACAATTTCACATAAAAAAATGGCTAAAATTCCAGTTGAAATTTTTTCAAAGTCCCTTAAAAATTTTCCAATTTTTGTCCCAATTCTTCCCATTCTCATTGAAACTTTTCAAATCCCTCTCAAAATTGTGGAAATTCTGTTGAAGCTTTTAAAATTCTCTCTAGAATTTTCAAAATCCATGTCCACATGTTTACAATTTCACGTCAAAAAATGGCTAAAATTCCAGTTGAAATTTTTTCAAAGTCCCTGAAAAATTTTCCAATTTTTGTCCCAATTCTTCCCATTCCCATTGAAACGTTTCAAATCCCTCTCAAAATTGTTGAAATTCTGTTGAAGCTTTTAAAATTCTCTCTAGAATTTTCAAAATCCACTTCAACATGTTTACAATTTCACGTCAAAAAATGGCTAAAATTCCAGTTGAAATTTTTTCAAAGTCCCTTAAAAATTTTCCAATTTTTGTCCCAATTCTTCCCATTCCCATTGAAACTTTTCAAATCCCTCTCAAAATTGTTGAAATTCTCTTGAAGCTTTTAAAATTCTCTCTAGAATTTTCAAAATCCATGTCCACATGTTTACAATTTCACGTCAAAAAATGGCTAAAATTCCAGTTGAAATTTTTTCAAAGTCCCTTAAAAAGTTTCCAATTTTTGTCCCAATTCTTCCCATTCTCATTGAAACTTTTCAAATCCCTCTCAAAATTGTTGAAATTCTCTTGAAGCTTTTAAAATTCTCTCTAGAATTTTCAAAATCCATGGCCACATGTTTACAATTTCACGTCAAAAAATGGCTAAAATTCCAGTTGAAATTTTTTCAAAGTCCCTGAAAAATTTTCCAATTTTTGTCCCAATTCTTCCCATTCCCATTGAAACTTTTCAAATCCCTCTCAAAATTGTTGAAATTCTGTTGAAGCTTTTAAAATTCTCTCTAGAATTTTCAAAATCCACTTCAACATGTTTACAATTTCACGTCAAAAAATGGCTAAAATTCCAGTTGAAATTTTTTCAAAGTCCCTTAAAAATTTTCCAATTTTTGTCCCAATTCTTCCCATTCCCATTGAAACTTTTCAAATCCCTCTCAAAATTGTTGAAATTCTCTTGAAGCTTTTAAAATTCTCTCTAGAATTTTCAAAATCCACTTCATCATGTTTACAATTTCACGTCAAAAAATGGCTAAAATTCCAGTTGAAATTTTTTCAAAGTCCCTGAAAAATTTTCCAATTTTTGTCCCAATTCTTCCCATTCCCATTGAAACTTTTCAAATCCCTCTCAAAATTGTTGAAATTCTCTTGAAGCTTTTAAAATTCTCTCTAGAATTTTCAAAATCCATGTCCACATGTTTACAATTTCACGTCAAAAAATGGCTAAAATTCCAGTTGAAATTTTTTCAAAGTCCCTTAAAAAGTTTCCAATTTTTGTCCCAATTCTTCCCATTCCCATTGAAACTTTTCAAATCCCTCTCAAAATTGTGGAAATTCTGTTGAAGCTTTTAAAATTCTCTCTAGAATTTTCAAAATCCATGTCCACATGTTTACAATTTCACGTCAAAAAATTGCTAAAATTCCAGTTGAAATTTTTTCAAAGTCCCTGAAAAATTTTCCAATTTTTGTCCCAATTCTTCCCATTCCCATTGAATCTTTTCAAATCCCTCTCAAAATTGTTGAAATTCTGTTGAAGCTTTTAAAATTCTCTCTAGAATTTTCAAAATCCATGGCCACATGTTTACAATTTCACGTCAAAAAATGGCTAAAATTCCAGTTGAAATTTTTTCAAAGTCCCTTAAAAATTTTCCAATTTTTGTCCCAATTCTTCCCATTCCCATTGAAACTTTTCAAATCCCTCTCAAAATTGTGGAAATTCTGTTGAAGCTTTTAAAATTCTCTCTAGAATTTTCAAAATCCATGTCCACATGTTTACAATTTCACGTCAAAAAATGGCTAAAATTCCAGTTGAAATTTTTTCAAAGTCCCTTAAAAATTTTCCAATTTTTGTCCCAATTCTTCCCATTCCCATTGAAACTTTTCAAATCCCTCTCAAAATTGTTGAAATTCTGTTGAAGCTTTTAAAATTCTCTCTAGAATTTTCAAAATCCATGTCCACATGTTTACAATTTCACGTCAAAAAATGGCTAAAATTCCAGTTGCAATTTTTTCAAAGTCCCTTAAAAATTTTCCAATTTTTGTCCCAATTCTTCCCATTCCCATTGAATCTTTTCAAATCCCTCTCAAAATTGTTGAAATTCTGTTGAAGCTTTTAAAATTCTCTCTAGAATTTTCAAAATCCATGGCCACATGTTTACAATTTCACGTCAAAAAATGGCTAAAATTCCAGTTGCAATTTTTTCAAAGTCCCTTAAAAATTTTCCAATTTTTGTCCCAATTCTTCCCATTCCCATTGAATCTTTTCAAATCCCTCTCAAAATTGTGGAAATTCTGTTGAAGCTTTTAAAATTCTCTCTAGAATTTTCAAAATCCATGTCCACATGTTCACAATTTCACGTCAAAAAATGGCTAAAATTCCAGTTGAAATTTTTTCAAAGTCCCTTCAAAATTTTCCAATTTTTGTCCCAATTCTTCCATTCCCATTGAAACGTTTCAAATCCCTCTCAAAATTGTGGAAATTCTGTTGAAGCTTTTAAAATTCTCTCTAGAATTTTCAAAATCCATGTCCACATGTTTACAATTTCACGTCAAAAAATGGCTAAAATTCCAGTTGAAATTTTTTCAAAGTCCCTTAAAAATTTTCCAATTTTTGTCCCAATTCTTCCCATTCCCATTGAAACGTTTCAAATCCCTCTCAAAATTGTTGAAATTCTGTTGAAGCTTTTAAAATTCTCTCTAGAATTTTCAAAATCCATGTCCACATGTTTACAATTTCACGTAAAAAAAATGCTAAAATTCCAGTTGAAATTTTTTCAAAGTCCCTGAAAAATTTTCCAATTTTTGTCCCAATTCTTCCCATTCCCATTGAAACTTTTCAAATCCCTCTCAAAATTGCTGAAATTCTCTTGAAGCTTTTAAAATTCTCTCTAGAATTTTCAAAATCCATGTCCACATGTTTACAATTTCACGTCAAAAAATGGCTAAAATTCCAGTTGAAATTTTTTCAAAGTCCCTTAAAAATTTTCCAATTTTTGTCCCAATTCTTCCCATTCCCATTGAAACTTTTCAAATCCCTCTCAAAATTGTGGAAATTCTGTTGAAGCTTTTAAAATTCTCTCTAGAATTTTCAAAATCCATGATGGCCACATGTTTACAATTTCACGTCAAAAAATGGCTAAAATTCCAGTTGAAATTTTTTCAAAGTCCCTTAAAAATTTTCCAATTTTTGTCCCAATTCTTCCCATTCCCATTGAAACTTTTCAAATCCCTCTCAAAATTGTTGAAATTCTGTTGAAGCTTTTAAAATTCTCTCTAGAATTTTCAAAATCCATGGCCACATGTTTACAATTTCACGTCAAAAAATGGCTAAAATTCCAGTTGAAATTTTTTCAAAGTCCCTTAAAAATTTTCCAATTTTTGTCCCAATTCTTCCCATTCCCATTGAAACTTTTCAAATCCCTCTCAAAATTGTTGAAATTCTCTTGAAGCTTTTAAAACTCTCTCTAGAATTTTCAAAATCCATGTCCACATGTTTACAATTTCACGTCAAAAAATGGCTAAAATTCCAGTTGAAATTTTTTCAAAGTCCCTTAAAAAATTTCCAATTTTTGTCCCAATTCTTCCCATTCCCATTGAAACTTTTCAAATCCCTCTCAAAATTGTTGAAATTCTCTTGAAGCTTTTAAAATTCTCTCTAGAATTTTCAAAATCCATGTCCACATGTTTACAATTTCACGTCAAAAAATGGCTAAAATTCCAGTTGAAATTTTTTCAAAGTCCCTTAAAAATTTTCCAATTTTTGTCCCAATTCTTCCCATTCCCATTGAAACTTTTCAAATCCCTCTCAAAATTGTGGAAATTCTCTTGAAGCTTTTAAAATTCTCTCTAGAATTTTCAAAATCCATGTCCACATGTTTACAATTTCACGTCAAAAAATGGCTAAAATTCCAGTTGAAATTTTTTCAAAGTCCCTTAAAAATTTTCCAATTTTTGTCCCAATTCTTCCCATTCCCATTGAAACTTTTCAAATCCCTCTCAAAATTGTTGAAATTCTGTCGAAGCTTTTAAAATTCTCTCTAGAATTTTCAAAATCCATGTCCACATGTTTACAATTTCACGTCAAAAAATGGCTAAAATTCCAGTTGAAATTTTTTCAAAGTCCCTTAAAAATTTTCCAATTTTTGTCCCAATTCTTCCCATTCCCATTGAAACTTTTCAAATCCCTCTCAAAATTGTGGAAATTCTCTTGAAGCTTTTAAAATTCTCTCTAGAATTTTTCAAAATCCATGGCCACATGTTTACAATTTCACGTCAAAAAATGGCTAAAATTCCAGTTGAAATTTTTTCAAAGTCCCTTAAAAATTTTCCAATTTTTGTCCCAATTCTTCCCATTCCCATTGAAACTTTTCAAATCCCTCTCAAAATTGTGGAAATTCTCTTGAAGCTTTTAAAATTCTCTCTAGAATTTTCAAAATCCATGGCCACATGTTTACAATTTCACGTCAAAAAATGGCTAAAATTCCAGTTGAAATTTTTTCAAAGTCCCTTAAAAAGTTTCCAATTTTTGTCCCAATTCTTCCCATTCCCATTGAAACTTTTCAAATCCCTCTCAAAATTGTTGAAATTCTGTTGAAGCTTTTAAAATTCTCTCTAGAATTTTCAAAATCCATGGCCACATGTTTACAATTTCACGTCAAAAAATGGCTAAAATTCCAGTTGAAATTTTTTCAAAGTCCCTGAAAAATTTTCCAATTTTTGTCCCAATTCTTCCCATTCCCATTGAAACTTTTCAAATCCCTCTCAAAATTGTGGAAATTCTGTTGAAGCTTTTAAAATTCTCTCTAGAATTTTCAAAATCCATGGCCACATGTTTACAATTTCACGTCAAAAAATGGCTAAAATTCCAGTTGAAATTTTTTCAAAGTCCCTTAAAAATTTTCCAATTTTTGTCCCAATTCTTCCCATTCCCATTGAAACTTTTCAAATCCCTCTCAAAATTGTTGAAATTCTGTTGAAGCTTTTAAAATTCTCTCTAGAATTTTCAAAATCCATGTCCACATGTTTACAATTTCACGTCAAAAAATGGCTAAAATTCCAGTTGCAATTTTTTCAAAGTCCCTTAAAAATTTTCCAATTTTTGTCCCAATTCTTCCCATTCCCATTGAATCTTTTCAAATCCCTCTCAAAATTGTTGAAATTCTGTTGAAGCTTTTAAAATTCTCTCTAGAATTTTCAAAATCCATGGCCACATGTTTACAATTTCACGTCAAAAAATTGCTAAAATTCCAGTTGAAATTTTTTCAAAGTCCCTTAAAAATTTTCCAATTTTTGTCCCAATTCTTCCCATTCCCATTGAATCTTTTCAAATCCCTCTCAAAATTGTGGAAATTCTGTTGAAGCTTTTAAAATTCTCTCTAGAATTTTCAAAATCCATGTCCACATGTTCACAATTTCACGTCAAAAAATGGCTAAAATGCCAGTTGAAATTTTTTCAAAGTCCCTTAAAAATTTTCCAATTTTTGTCCCAATTCTTCCCATTCCCATTGAAACGTTTCAAATCCCTCTCAAAATTGTGGAAATTCTGTTGAAGCTTTTAAAATTCTCTCTAGAATTTTCAAAATCCATGTCCACATGTTTACAATTTCACGTCAAAAAATGGCTAAAATTCCAGTTGAAATTTTTTCAAAGTCCCTTAAAAATTTTCCAATTTTTGTCCCAATTCTTCCCATTCCCATTGAAACGTTTCAAATCCCTCTCAAAATTGTTGAAATTCTGTTGAAGCTTTTAAAATTCTCTCTAGAATTTTCAAAATCCATGTCCACATGTTTACAATTTCACGTAAAAAAAATGCTAAAATTCCAGTTGAAATTTTTTCAAAGTCCCTGAAAAATTTTCCAATTTTTGTCCCAATTCTTCCCATTCCCATTGAAACTTTTCAAATCCCTCTCAAAATTGCTGAAATTCTCTTGAAGCTTTTAAAATTCTCTCTAGAATTTTCAAAATCCATGTCCACATGTTTACAATTTCACGTCAAAAAATGGCTAAAATTCCAGTTGAAATTTTTTCAAAGTCCCTTAAAAATTTTCCAATTTTTGTCCCAATTCTTCCCATTCCCATTGAAACTTTTCAAATCCCTCTCAAAATTGTTGAAATTCTCTTGAAGCTTTTAAAATTCTCTCTAGAATTTTCAAAATCCATGTCCACGTGTTTACAATTTCACATAAAAAAATGGCTAAAATTCCAGTTGAAATTTTTTCAAAGTCCCTTAAAAATTTTCCAATTTTTGTCCCAATTCTTCCCATTCTCATTGAAACTTTTCAAATCCCTCTCAAAATTGTGGAAATTCTGTTGAAGCTTTTAAAATTCTCTCTAGAATTTTCAAAATCCATGTCCACATGTTTACAATTTCACGTCAAAAAATGGCTAAAATTCCAGTTGAAATTTTTTCAAAGTCCCTGAAAAATTTTCCAATTTTTGTCCCAATTCTTCCCATTCCCATTGAAACGTTTCAAATCCCTCTCAAAATTGTTGAAATTCTGTTGAAGCTTTTAAAATTCTCTCTAGAATTTTCAAAATCCACTTCAACATGTTTACAATTTCACGTCAAAAAATGGCTAAAATTCCAGTTGAAATTTTTTCAAAGTCCCTTAAAAATTTTCCAATTTTTGTCCCAATTCTTCCCATTCCCATTGAAACGTTTCAAATCCCTCTCAAAATTGTGGAAATTCTCTTGAAGCTTTTAAAATTCTCTCTAGAATATTCAAAATCCATGTCCACATGTTTACAATTTCACGTCAAAAAATGGCTAAAATTCCAGTTGAAATTTTTTCAAAGTCCCTTAAAAATTTTCCAATTTTTGTCCCAATTCTTCCCATTCCCATTGAAACGTTTCAAATCCCTCTCAAAATTGTTGAAATTCTGTTGAAGCTTTTAAAATTCTCTCTAGAATTTTCAAAATCCATGTCCACATGTTTACAATTTCACGTAAAAAAAATGCTAAAATTCCAGTTGAAATTTTTTCAAAGTCCCTGAAAAATTTTCCAATTTTTGTCCCAATTCTTCCCATTCCCATTGAAACTTTTCAAATCCCTCTCAAAATTGCTGAAATTCTCTTGAAGCTTTTAAAATTCTCTCTAGAATTTTCAAAATCCATGTCCACATGTTTACAATTTCACGTCAAAAAATGGCTAAAATTCCAGTTGAAATTTTTTCAAAGTCCCTTAAAAATTTTCCAATTTTTGTCCCAATTCTTCCCATTCCCATTGAAACTTTTCAAATCCCTCTCAAAATTGTTGAAATTCTCTTGAAGCTTTTAAAATTCTCTCTAGAATTTTCAAAATCCATGTCCACGTGTTTACAATTTCACATAAAAAAATGGCTAAAATTCCAGTTGAAATTTTTTCAAAGTCCCTTAAAAATTTTCCAATTTTTGTCCCAATTCTTCCCATTCTCATTGAAACTTTTCAAATCCCTCTCAAAATTGTTGAAATTCTGTTGAAGCTTTTAAAATTCTCTCTAGAATTTTCAAAATCCATGTCCACATGTTTACAATTTCACGTCAAAAAATGGCTAAAATTCCAGTTGAAATTTTTTCAAAGTCCCTGAAAAATTTTCCAATTTTTGTCCCAATTCTTCCCATTCCCATTGAAACTTTTCAAATCCCTCTCAAAATTGTTGAAATTCTGTTGAAGCTTTTAAAATTCTCTCTAGAATTTTCAAAATCCACTTCAACATGTTTACAATTTCACGTCAAAAAATGGCTAAAATTCCAGTTGAAATTTTTTCAAAGTCCCTTAAAAATTTTCCAATTTTTGTCCCAATTCTTCCCATTCCCATTGAAACTTTTCAAATCCCTCTCAAAATTGTTGAAATTCTGTCGAAGCTTTTAAAATTCTCTCTAGAATTTTCAAAATCCATGGCCACATGTTTACAATTTCACGTCAAAAAATGGCTAAAATTCCAGTTGAAATTTTTTCAAAGTCCCTTAAAAATTTTCCAATTTTTGTCCCAATTCTTCCCATTCCCATTGAAACTTTTCAAATCCCTCTCAAAATTGTTGAAATTCTGTTGAAGCTTTTAAAATTCTCTCTAGAATTTTCAAAATCCATGTCCACATGTTTACAATTTCACGTAAAAAAAATGCTAAAATTCCAGTTGAAATTTTTTCAAAGTCCCTTAAAAATTTTCCAATTTTTGTCCCAATTCTTCCCATTCCCATTGAAACTTTTCAAATCCCTCTCAAAATTGTTGCAATTCTCTTGAAGCTTTTAAAATTCTCTCTAGAATTTTCAAAATCCATGGCCACATGTTTACAATTTCACGTCAAAAAATGGCTAAAATTCCAGTTGAAATTTTTTCAAAGTCCCTTAAAAATTTTCCAATTTTTGTCCCAATTCTTCCCATTCCCATTGAAACTTTTCAAATCCCTCTCAAAATTGTTGAAATTCTCTTGAAGCTTTTAAAATTCTCTCTAGAATTTTCAAAATCCATGTCCACATGTTTACAATTTCACGTCAAAAAATGGCTAAAATTCCAGTTGAAATTTTTTCAAAGTCCCTTAAAAAGTTTCCAATTTTTGTCCCAATTCTTCCCATTCCCATTGAAACTTTTCAAATCCCTCTCAAAATTGTGGAAATTCTGTTGAAGCTTTTAAAATTCTCTCTAGAATTTTCAAAATCCACTTAAACATGTTTACAATTTCACGTCAAAAAATTGCTAAAATTCCAGTTGAAATTTTTTCAAAGTCCCTTAAAAATTTTCCAATTTTTGTCCCAATTCTTCCCATTCCCATTGAATCTTTTCAAATCCCTCTCAAAATTGTGGAAATTCTGTTGAAGCTTTTAAAATTCTCTCTAGAATTTTCAAAATCCACTTCAACATGTTTACAATTTCACGTCAAAAAATGGCTAAAATTCCAGTTGAAATTTTTTCAAAGTCCCTTAAAAATTTTCCAATTTTTGTCCCAATTCTTCCCATTCCCATTGAAACTTTTCAAATCCCTCTCAAAATTGTTGAAATTCTCTTGAAGCTTTTAAAATTCTCTCTAGAATTTTCAAAATCCATGGCCACATGTTTACAATTTCACGTCAAAAAATGGCTAAAATTCCAGTTGAAATTTTTTCAAAGTCCCTTAAAAATTTTCCAATTTTTGTCCCAATTCTTCCCATTCTCATTGAAACTTTTCAAATCCCTCTCAAAATTGTTGAAATTCTGTTGAAGCTTTTAAAATTCTCTCTAGAATTTTCAAAATCCATGTCCACATGTTTACAATTTCATGTCAAAAAATGGCTAAAATTCCAGTTGAAATTTTTTCAAAGTCCCTGAAAAATTTTGCCATTTTTGTCCCAATTCTTCCCATTCCCATTGAAACTTTTCAAATCCCTCTCAAAATTGTTGAAATTCTGTTGAAGCTTTTAAAATTCTCTCTAGAATTTTCAAAATCCATGTCCACATGTTTACAATTTCACGTCAAAAAATGGCTAAAATTCCAGTTGCAATTTTTTCAAAGTCCCTTAAAAATTTTCCAATTTTTGTCCCAATTCTTCCCATTCCCATTGAATCTTTTCAAATCCCTCTCAAAATTGTTGAAATTCTGTTGAAGCTTTTAAAATTCTCTCTAGAATTTTCAAAATCCATGGCCACATGTTTACAATTTCACGTCAAAAAATGGCTAAAATTCCAGTTGCAATTTTTTCAAAGTCCCTTAAAAATTTTCCAATTTTTGTCCCAATTCTTCCCATTCCCATTGAATCTTTTCAAATCCCTCTCAAAATTGTGGAAATTCTGTTGAAGCTTTTAAAATTCTCTCTAGAATTTTCAAAATCCATGTCCACATGTTCACAATTTCACGTCAAAAAATGGCTAAAATTCCAGTTGAAATTTTTTCAAAGTCCCTTCAAAATTTTCCAATTTTTGTCCCAATTCTTCCCATTCCCATTGAAACTTTTCAAATCCCTCTCAAAATTGCTGAAATTCTCTTGAAGCTTTTAAAATTCTCTCTAGAATTTTCAAAATCCATGTCCACATGTTTACAATTTCACGTCAAAAAATGGCTAAAATTCCAGTTGAAATTTTTTCAAAGTCCCTTAAAAATTTTCCAATTTTTGTCCCAATTCTTCCCATTCCCATTGAAACTTTTCAAATCCCTCTCAAAATTGTGGAAATTCTGTTGAAGCTTTTAAAATTCTCTCTAGAATTTTCAAAATCCATGGCCACATGTTTACAATTTCACGTCAAAAAATGGCTAAAATTCCAGTTGAAATTTTTTCAAAGTCCCTTAAAAATTTTCCAATTTTTGTCCCAATTCTTCCCATTCCCATTGAAACTTTTCAAATCCCTCTCAAAATTGTTGAAATTCTGTTGAAGCTTTTAAAATTCTCTCTAGAATTTTCAAAATCCATGGCCACATGTTTACAATTTCACGTCAAAAAATGGCTAAAATTCCAGTTGAAATTTTTTCAAAGTCCCTTAAAAATTTTCCAATTTTTGTCCCAATTCTTCCCATTCCCATTGAAACTTTTCAAATCCCTCTCAAAATTGTTGAAATTCTCTTGAAGCTTTTAAAACTCTCTCTAGAATTTTCAAAATCCATGTCCACATGTTTACAATTTCACGTCAAAAAATGGCTAAAATTCCAGTTGAAATTTTTTCAAAGTCCCTTAAAAAATTTCCAATTTTTGTCCCAATTCTTCCCATTCCCATTGAAACTTTTCAAATCCCTCTCAAAATTGTTGAAATTCTCTTGAAGCTTTTAAAATTCTCTCTAGAATTTTCAAAATCCATGTCCACATGTTTACAATTTCACGTCAAAAAATGGCTAAAATTCCAGTTGAAATTTTTTCAAAGTCCCTTAAAAATTTTCCAATTTTTGTCCCAATTCTTCCCATTCCCATTGAAACTTTTCAAATCCCTCTCAAAATTGTGGAAATTCTCTTGAAGCTTTTAAAATTCTCTCTAGAATTTTCAAAATCCATGTCCACATGTTTACAATTTCACGTCAAAAAATGGCTAAAATTCCAGTTGAAATTTTTTCAAAGTCCCTTAAAAATTTTCCAATTTTTGTCCCAATTCTTCCCATTCCCATTGAAACTTTTCAAATCCCTCTCAAAATTGTTGAAATTCTGTCGAAGCTTTTAAAATTCTCTCTAGAATTTTCAAAATCCATGTCCACATGTTTACAATTTCACGTCAAAAAATGGCTAAAATTCCAGTTGAAATTTTTTCAAAGTCCCTTAAAAATTTTCCAATTTTTGTCCCAATTCTTCCCATTCCCATTGAAACTTTTCAAATCCCTCTCAAAATTGTGGAAATTCTCTTGAAGCTTTTAAAATTCTCTCTAGAATTTTCAAAATCCATGGCCACATGTTTACAATTTCACGTCAAAAAATGGCTAAAATTCCAGTTGAAATTTTTTCAAAGTCCCTTAAAAATTTTCCAATTTTTGTCCCAATTCTTCCCATTCCCATTGAAACTTTTCAAATCCCTCTCAAAATTGTGGAAATTCTCTTGAAGCTTTTAAAATTCTCTCTAGAATTTTCAAAATCCATGGCCACATGTTTACAATTTCACGTCAAAAAATGGCTAAAATTCCAGTTGCAATTTTTTCAAAGTCCCTTAAAAAGTTTCCAATTTTTGTCCCAATTCTTCCCATTCCCATTGAAACTTTTCAAATCCCTCTCAAAATTGTTGAAATTCTGTTGAAGCTTTTAAAATTCTCTCTAGAATTTTCAAAATCCATGGCCACATGTTTACAATTTCACGTCAAAAAATGGCTAAAATTCCAGTTGAAATTTTTTCAAAGTCCCTGAAAAATTTTCCAATTTTTGTCCCAATTCTTCCCATTCCCATTGAAACTTTTCAAATCCCTCTCAAAATTGTGGAAATTCTGTTGAAGCTTTTAAAATTCTCTCTAGAATTTTCAAAATCCATGGCCACATGTTTACAATTTCACGTCAAAAAATGGCTAAAATTCCAGTTGAAATTTTTTCAAAGTCCCTTAAAAATTTTCCAATTTTTGTCCCAATTCTTCCCATTCCCATTGAAACTTTTCAAATCCCTCTCAAAATTGTTGAAATTCTGTTGAAGCTTTTAAAATTCTCTCTAGAATTTTCAAAATCCATGTCCACATGTTTACAATTTCACGTCAAAAAATGGCTAAAATTCCAGTTGCAATTTTTTCAAAGTCCCTTAAAAATTTTCCAATTTTTGTCCCAATTCTTCCCATTCCCATTGAATCTTTTCAAATCCCTCTCAAAATTGTTGAAATTCTGTTGAAGCTTTTAAAATTCTCTCTAGAATTTTCAAAATCCATGGCCACATGTTTACAATTTCACGTCAAAAAATTGCTAAAATTCCAGTTGAAATTTTTTCAAAGTCCCTTAAAAATTTTCCAATTTTTGTCCCAATTCTTCCCATTCCCATTGAATCTTTTCAAATCCCTCTCAAAATTGTGGAAATTCTGTTGAAGCTTTTAAAATTCTCTCTAGAATTTTCAAAATCCATGTCCACATGTTCACAATTTCACGTCAAAAAATGGCTAAAATGCCAGTTGAAATTTTTTCAAAGTCCCTTAAAAATTTTCCAATTTTTGTCCCAATTCTTCCCATTCCCATTGAAACGTTTCAAATCCCTCTCAAAATTGTGGAAATTCTGTTGAAGCTTTTAAAATTCTCTCTAGAATTTTCAAAATCCATGTCCACATGTTTACAATTTCACGTCAAAAAATGGCTAAAATTCCAGTTGAAATTTTTTCAAAGTCCCTTAAAAATTTTCCAATTTTTGTCCCAATTCTTCCCATTCCCATTGAAACGTTTCAAATCCCTCTCAAAATTGTTGAAATTCTGTTGAAGCTTTTAAAATTCTCTCTAGAATTTTCAAAATCCATGTCCACATGTTTACAATTTCACGTAAAAAAAATGCTAAAATTCCAGTTGAAATTTTTTCAAAGTCCCTGAAAAATTTTCCAATTTTTGTCCCAATTCTTCCCATTCCCATTGAAACTTTTCAAATCCCTCTCAAAATTGCTGAAATTCTCTTGAAGCTTTTAAAATTCTCTCTAGAATTTTCAAAATCCATGTCCACATGTTTACAATTTCACGTCAAAAAATGGCTAAAATTCCAGTTGAAATTTTTTCAAAGTCCCTTAAAAATTTTCCAATTTTTGTCCCAATTCTTCCCATTCCCATTGAAACTTTTCAAATCCCTCTCAAAATTGTTGAAATTCTCTTGAAGCTTTTAAAATTCTCTCTAGAATTTTCAAAATCCATGTCCACGTGTTTACAATTTCACATAAAAAAATGGCTAAAATTCCAGTTGAAATTTTTTCAAAGTCCCTTAAAAATTTTCCAATTTTTGTCCCAATTCTTCCCATTCTCATTGAAACTTTTCAAATCCCTCTCAAAATTGTGGAAATTCTGTTGAAGCTTTTAAAATTCTCTCTAGAATTTTCAAAATCCATGTCCACATGTTTACAATTTCACGTCAAAAAATGGCTAAAATTCCAGTTGAAATTTTTTCAAAGTCCCTGAAAAATTTTCCAATTTTTGTCCCAATTCTTCCCATTCCCATTGAAACGTTTCAAATCCCTCTCAAAATTGTTGAAATTCTGTTGAAGCTTTTAAAATTCTCTCTAGAATTTTCAAAATCCACTTCAACATGTTTACAATTTCACGTCAAAAAATGGCTAAAATTCCAGTTGAAATTTTTTCAAAGTCCCTTAAAAATTTTCCAATTTTTGTCCCAATTCTTCCCATTCCCATTGAAACGTTTCAAATCCCTCTCAAAATTGTGGAAATTCTCTTGAAGCTTTTAAAATTCTCTCTAGAATATTCAAAATCCATGTCCACATGTTTACAATTTCACGTCAAAAAATGGCTAAAATTCCAGTTGAAATTTTTTCAAAGTCCCTTAAAAATTTTCCAATTTTTGTCCCAATTCTTCCCATTCCCATTGAAACGTTTCAAATCCCTCTCAAAATTGTTGAAATTCTGTTGAAGCTTTTAAAATTCTCTCTAGAATTTTCAAAATCCATGTCCACATGTTTACAATTTCACGTAAAAAAAATGCTAAAATTCCAGTTGAAATTTTTTCAAAGTCCCTGAAAAATTTTCCAATTTTTGTCCCAATTCTTCCCATTCCCATTGAAACTTTTCAAATCCCTCTCAAAATTGCTGAAATTCTCTTGAAGCTTTTAAAATTCTCTCTAGAATTTTCAAAATCCATGTCCACATGTTTACAATTTCACGTCAAAAAATGGCTAAAATTCCAGTTGAAATTTTTTCAAAGTCCCTTAAAAATTTTCCAATTTTTGTCCCAATTCTTCCCATTCCCATTGAAACTTTTCAAATCCCTCTCAAAATTGTTGAAATTCTCTTGAAGCTTTTAAAATTCTCTCTAGAATTTTCAAAATCCATGTCCACGTGTTTACAATTTCACATAAAAAAATGGCTAAAATTCCAGTTGAAATTTTTTCAAAGTCCCTTAAAAATTTTCCAATTTTTGTCCCAATTCTTCCCATTCTCATTGAAACTTTTCAAATCCCTCTCAAAATTGTTGAAATTCTGTTGAAGCTTTTAAAATTCTCTCTAGAATTTTCAAAATCCATGTCCACATGTTTACAATTTCACGTCAAAAAATGGCTAAAATTCCAGTTGAAATTTTTTCAAAGTCCCTGAAAAATTTTCCAATTTTTGTCCCAATTCTTCCCATTCCCATTGAAACTTTTCAAATCCCTCTCAAAATTGTTGAAATTCTGTTGAAGCTTTTAAAATTCTCTCTAGAATTTTCAAAATCCACTTCAACATGTTTACAATTTCACGTCAAAAAATGGCTAAAATTCCAGTTGAAATTTTTTCAAAGTCCCTTAAAAATTTTCCAATTTTTGTCCCAATTCTTCCCATTCCCATTGAAACTTTTCAAATCCCTCTCAAAATTGTTGAAATTCTGTCGAAGCTTTTAAAATTCTCTCTAGAATTTTCAAAATCCACTTCAACATGTTTACAATTTCACGTCAAAAAATTGCTAAAATTCCAGTTGAAATTTTTTCAAAGTCCCTTAAAAATTTTCCAATTTTTGTCCCAATTCTTCCCATTCCCATTGAAACTTTTCAAATCCCTCTCAAAATTGTTGAAATTCTGTTGAAGCTTTTAAAATTCTCTCTAGAATTTTCAAAATCCATGTCCACATGTTTACAATTTCACGTAAAAAAAATGCTAAAATTCCAGTTGAAATTTTTTCAAAGTCCCTTAAAAATTTTCCAATTTTTGTCCCAATTCTTCCCATTCCCATTGAAACTTTTCAAATCCCTCTCAAAATTGTTGCAATTCTCTTGAAGCTTTTAAAATTCTCTCTAGAATTTTCAAAATCCATGGCCACATGTTTACAATTTCACGTCAAAAAATGGCTAAAATTCCAGTTGAAATTTTTTCAAAGTCCCTTAAAAATTTTCCAATTTTTGTCCCAATTCTTCCCATTCCCATTGAAACTTTTCAAATCCCTCTCAAAATTGTTGAAATTCTCTTGAAGCTTTTAAAATTCTCTCTAGAATTTTCAAAATCCATGTCCACATGTTTACAATTTCACGTCAAAAAATGGCTAAAATTCCAGTTGAAATTTTTTCAAAGTCCCTTAAAAAGTTTCCAATTTTTGTCCCAATTCTTCCCATTCCCATTGAAACTTTTCAAATCCCTCTCAAAATTGTGGAAATTCTGTTGAAGCTTTTAAAATTCTCTCTAGAATTTTCAAAATCCACTTAAACATGTTTACAATTTCACGTCAAAAAATTGCTAAAATTCCAGTTGAAATTTTTTCAAAGTCCCTTAAAAATTTTCCAATTTTTGTCCCAATTCTTCCCATTCCCATTGAATCTTTTCAAATCCCTCTCAAAATTGTGGAAATTCTGTTGAAGCTTTTAAAATTCTCTCTAGAATTTTCAAAATCCACTTCAACATGTTTACAATTTCACGTCAAAAAATGGCTAAAATTCCAGTTGAAATTTTTTCAAAGTCCCTTAAAAATTTTCCAATTTTTGTCCCAATTCTTCCCATTCCCATTGAAACTTTTCAAATCCCTCTCAAAATTGTTGAAATTCTCTTGAAGCTTTTAAAATTCTCTCTAGAATTTTCAAAATCCATGGCCACATGTTTACAATTTCACGTCAAAAAATGGCTAAAATTCCAGTTGAAATTTTTTCAAAGTCCCTTAAAAATTTTCCAATTTTTGTCCCAATTCTTCCCATTCTCATTGAAACTTTTCAAATCCCTCTCAAAATTGTTGAAATTCTGTTGAAGCTTTTAAAATTCTCTCTAGAATTTTCAAAATCCATGTCCACATGTTTACAATTTCATGTCAAAAAATGGCTAAAATTCCAGTTGAAATTTTTTCAAAGTCCCTGAAAAATTTTGCCATTTTTGTCCCAATTCTTCCCATTCCCATTGAAACTTTTCAAATCCCTCTCAAAATTGTTGAAATTCTGTTGAAGCTTTTAAAATTCTCTCTAGAATTTTCAAAATCCACTTCAACATGTTTACAATTTCACGTCAAAAAATGGCTAAAATTCCAGTTGAAATTTTTTCAAAGTCCCTTAAAAATTTTCCAATTTTTGTCCCAATTCTTCCCATTCCCATTGAAACTTTTCAAATCCCTCTCAAAATTGTGGAAATTCTCTTGAAGCTTTTAAAATTCTCTCTAGAATTTTCAAAATCCACTTCATCATGTTTACAATTTCACGTCAAAAAATGGCTAAAATTCCAGTTGAAATTTTTTCAAAGTCCCTGAAAAATTTTCCAATTTTTGTCCCAATTCTTCCCATTCCCATTGAAACTTTTCAAATCCCTCTCAAAATTGTTGAAATTCTCTTGAAGCTTTTAAAATTCTCTCTAGAATTTTCAAAATCCATGTCCACATGTTTACAATTTCACGTCAAAAAATGGCTAAAATTCCAGTTGAAATTTTTTCAAAGTCCCTTAAAAATTTTCCAATTTTTGTCCCAATTCTTCCCATTCCCATTGAAACTTTTCAAATCCCTCTCAAAATTGTTGAAATTCTGTCGAAGCTTTTAAAATTCTCTCTAGAATTTTCAAAATCCACTTCAACATGTTTACAATTTCACGTCAAAAAATTGCTAAAATTCCAGTTGAAATTTTTTCAAAGTCCCTTAAAAATTTTCCAATTTTTGTCCCAATTCTTCCCATTCCCATTGAAACTTTTCAAATCCCTCTCAAAATTGTTGAAATTCTGTTGAAGCTTTTAAAATTCTCTCTAGAATTTTCAAAATCCATGTCCACATGTTTACAATTTCACGTAAAAAAAAAGCTAAAATTCCAGTTGAAATTTTTTCAAAGTCCCTTAAAAATTTTCCAATTTTTGTCCCAATTCTTCCCATTCCCATTGAAACTTTTCAAATCCCTCTCAAAATTGTGGAAATTCTCTTGAAGCTTTTAAAATTCTCTCTAGAATTTTCAAAATCCATGGCCACATGTTTACAATTTCACGTCAAAAAATGGCTAAAATTCCAGTTGAAATTTTTTCAAAGTCCCTTAAAAATTTTCCAATTTTTGTCCCAATTCTTCCCATTCCCATTGAAACTTTTCAAATCCCTCTCAAAATTGTTGAAATTCTCTTGAAGCTTTTAAAATTCTCTCTACAATTTTCAAAATCCATGTCCACATGTTTACAATTTCACGTCAAAAAATGGCTAAAATTCCAGTTGAAATTTTTTCAAAGTCCCTTAAAAAGTTTCCAATTTTTGTCCCAATTCTTCCCATTCCCATTGAAACTTTTCAAATCCCTCTCAAAATTGTGGAAATTCTGTTGAAGCTTTTAAAATTCTCTCTAGAATTTTCAAAATCCACTTCAACATGTTTACAATTTCACGTCAAAAAATTGCTAAAATTCCAGTTGAAATTTTTTCAAAGTCCCTTAAAAATTTTCCAATTTTTGTCCCAATTCTTCCCATTCCCATTGAATCTTTTCAAATCCCTCTCAAAATTGTGGAAATTCTGTTGAAGCTTTTAAAATTCTCTCTAGAATTTTCAAAATCCATGGCCACATGTTTACAATTTCACGTCAAAAAATGGCTAAAATGCCAGTTGCAATTTTTTCAAAGTCCCTTAAAAATTTTCCAATTTTTGTCCCAATTCTTCCCATTCCCATTGAAACTTTTCAAATCCCTCTCAAAATTGTGGAAATTCTGTTGAAGCTTTTAAAATTCTCTGTAGAATTTTCAAAATCCATGGCCACATGTTTACAATTTCACGTCAAAAAATGGCTAAAATTCCAGTTGCAATTTTTTCAAAGTCCCTTAAAAATTTTCCAATTTTTGTCCCAATTCTTCCCATTCCCATTGAAACTTTTCAAATCCCTCTCAAAATTGTGGAAATTCTGTTGAAGCTTTTAAAATTCTCTCTAGAATTTTCAAAATCCATGTCCACATGTTTACAATTTCACGTCAAAAAATGGCTAAAATTCCAGTTGAAATTTTTTCAAAGTCCCTTAAAAAGTTTCCAATTTTTGTCCCAATTCTTCCCATTCCCATTGAAACTTTTCAAATCCCTCTCAAAATTGTGGAAATTCTGTTGAAGCTTTTAAAATTCTCTCTAGAATTTTCAAAATCCATGTCCACATGTTTACAATTTCACGTCAAAAAATGGCTAAAATTCCAGTTGAAATTTTTTCAAAGTCCCTTAAAAAGTTTCCAATTTTTGTCCCAATTCTTCCCATTCCCATTGAAACTTTTCAAATCCCTCTCAAAATTGTGGAAATTCTGTTGAAGCTTTTAAAATTCTCTCTAGAATTTTCAAAATCCATGGCCACATGTTTACAATTTCACGTCAAAAAATGGCTAAAATTCCAGTTGCAATTTTTTCAAAGTCCCTTAAAAATTTTCCAATTTTTGTCCCAATTCTTCCCATTCCCATTGAAACTTTTCAAATCCCTCTCAAAATTGTGGAAATTCTGTTGAAGCTTTTAAAATTCTCTCTAGAATTTTCAAAATCCATGGCCACATGTTTACAATTTCACGTCAAAAAATGGCTAAAATTCCAGTTGAAATTTTTTCAAAGTCCCTTAAAAATTTTCCAATTTTTGTCCCAATTCTTCCCATTCCCATTGAAACTTTTCAAATCCCTCTCAAAATTGTTGAAATTCTGTTGAAGCTTTTAAAATTCTCTCTAGAATTTTCAAAATCCATGGCCACATGTTTACAATTTCACGTCAAA
The DNA here is from genome assembly GCF_964273445.1 of Streptopelia decaocto. NCBI lineage: Eukaryota > Metazoa > Chordata > Aves > Columbiformes > Columbidae > Streptopelia > Streptopelia decaocto. The sequence goes on from NW_028116185.1 coordinate 24,478, forward strand.
AAATGGCTAAAATTCCAGTTGAAATTTTTTCAAAGTCCCTTAAAAATTTTCCAATTTTTGTCCCAATTCTTCCCATTCCCATTGAAACTTTTCAAATCCCTCTCAAAATTGTGGAAATTCTGTTGAAGCTTTTAAAATTCTCTCTAGAATTTTCAAAATCCATGTCCACATGTTTACAATTTCACGTCAAAAAATTGCTAAAATTCCAGTTGAAATTTTTTCAAAGTCCCTTAAAAATTTTCCAATTTTTGTCCCAATTCTTCCCATTCCCATTGAAACTTTTCAAATCCCTCTCAAAATTGTTGAAATTCTCTTGAAGCTTTTAAAATTCTCTCTAGAATTTTCAAAATCCATGGCCACATGTTTACAATTTCACGTCAAAAAATGGCTAAAATTCCAGTTGAAATTTTTTCAAAGTCCCTTAAAAATTTTCCAATTTTTGTCCCAATTCTTCCCATTCCCATTGAAACTTTTCAAATCCCTCTCAAAATTGTTGAAATTCTCTTGAAGCTTTTAAAATTCTCTCTAGAATTTTCAAAATCCATGTCCACATGTTTACAATTTCACGTCAAAAAATGGCTAAAATTCCAGTTGAAATTTTTTCAAAGTCCCTTAAAAATTTTCCAATTTTTGTCCCAATTCTTCCCATTCCCATTGAAACTTTTCAAATCCCTCTCAAAATTGTTGAAATTCTGTTGAAGCTTTTAAAATTCTCTCTAGAATTTTCAAAATCCACTTCATCATGTTTACAATTTCACGTCAAAAAATGGCTAAAATTCCAGTTGAAATTTTTTCAAAGTCCCTTAAAAATTTTCCAATTTTTGTCCCAATTCTTCCCATTCCCATTGAAACTTTTCAAATCCCTCTCAAAATTGTGGAAATTCTGTTGAAGCTTTTAAAATTCTCTCTAGAATTTTCAAAATCCATGTCCACATGTTTACAATTTCACATCAAAAAATGGCTAAAATTCCAGTTGAAATTTTTTCAAAGTCCCTTAAAAATTTTCCAATTTTTGTCCCAATTCTTCCCATTCCCATTGAAACTTTTCAAATCCCTCTCAAAATTGTTAAAATTCTGTTGAAGCTTTTAAAATTCTCTCTAGAATTTTCAAAATCCATGTCCACATGTTTACAATTTCACGTCAAAAAATGGCTAAAATTCCAGTTGAAATTTTTTCAAAGTCCCTTAAAAATTTTCCAATTTTTGTCCCAATTCTTCCCATTCCCATTGAAACTTTTCAAATCCCTCTCAAAATTGTTGAAATTCTCTTGAAGCTTTTAAAATTCTCTCTAGAATTTTCAAAATCCATGGCCACATGTTTACAATTTCACGTCAAAAAATGGCTAAAATTCCAGTTGAAATTTTTTCAAAGTCCCTTAAAAATTTTCCCATTTTTGTCCCAATTCTTCCCATTCCCATTGAAACTTTTCAAATCCCTCTCAAAATTGTTGAAATTCTCTTGAAGCTTTTAAAATTCTCTCTAGAATTTTCAAAATCCATGTCCACATGTTTACAATTTCACGTCAAAAAATTGCTAAAATTCCAGTTGAAATTTTTTCAAAGTCCCTTCAAAATTTTCCAATTTTTGTCCCAATTCTTCCCATTCCCATTGAAACTTTTCAAATCCCTCTCAAAATTGTTGAAATTCTCTTGAAGCTTTTAAAATTCTCTCTAGAATTTTCAAAATCCATGTCCACATGTTTACAATTTCACGTCAAAAAATGGCTAAAATTCCAGTTGAAATTTTTTCAAAGTCCCTTAAAAATTTTCCAATTTTTGTCCCAATTCTTCCCATTCCCATTGAAACTTTTCAAATCCCTCTCAAAATTGTTGAAATTCTCTTGAAGCTTTTAAAATTCTCTCTAGAATTTTCAAAATCCATGTCCACATGTTTACAATTTCACGTCAAAAAATGGCTAAAATTCCAGTTGAAATTTTTTCAAAGTCCCTTAAAAATTTTCCAATTTTTGTCCCAATTCTTCCCATTCCCATTGAAACTTTTCAAATCCCTCTCAAAATTGTTGAAATTCTCTTGAAGCTTTTAAAATTCTCTCTAGAATTTTCAAAATCCATGTCCACATGTTTACAATTTCACGTCAAAAAATGGCTAAAATTCCAGTTGAAATTTTTTCAAAGTCCCTTAAAAATTTTCCAATTTTTGTCCCAATTCTTCCCATTCCCATTGAAACTTTTCAAATCCCTCTCAAAATTGTTGAAATTCTCTTGAAGCTTTTAAAATTCTCTCTAGAATTTTCAAAATCCATGGCCACATGTTTACAATTTCACGTCAAAAAATTGCTAAAATTCCAGTTGAAATTTTTTCAAAGTCCCTTAAAAATTTTCCCATTTTTGTCCCAATTCTTCCCATTCCCATTGAAACTTTTCAAATCCCTCTCAAAATTGTTGAAATTCTCTTGAAGCTTTTAAAATTCTCTCTAGAATTTTCAAAATCCATGTCCACATGTTTACAATTTCACGTCAAAAAATTGCTAAAATTCCAGTTGAAATTTTTTCAAAGTCCCTTAAAAATTTTCCAATTTTTGTCCCAATTCTTCCCATTCCCATTGAAACTTTTCAAATCCCTCTCAAAATTGTTGAAATTCTCTTGAAGCTTTTAAAATTCTCTCTAGAATTTTCAAAATCCATGTCCACATGTTTACAATTTCACGTCAAAAAATGGCTAAAATTCCAGTTGAAATTTTTTCAAAGTCCCTTCAAAATTTTCCAATTTTTGTCCCAATTCTTCCCATTCCCATTGAAACTTTTCAAATCCCTCTCAAAATTGTTGAAATTCTCTTGAAGCTTTTAAAATTCTCTCTAGAATTTTCAAAATCCATGTCCACATGTTTACAATTTCACGTCAAAAAATTGCTAAAATTCCAGTTGAAATTTTTTCAAAGTCCCTTCAAAATTTTCCAATTTTTGTCCCAATTCTTCCCATTCCCATTGAAACTTTTCAAATCCCTTTCAAAATTGTGGAAATTCTGTTGAAGCTTTTTAAATTCTCTGTAGAATTTTCAAAATCCATGTCCACATGTTTACAATTTCATGTCAAAAAATGGCTAAAATTCCAGTTGAAAATTTTTTCAAAGTCCCTTAAAAAGTTTCCAATTTTTGTCCCAATTCTTCCCATTCCCATAGAAACTTTTCAAATCCCTCTCAAAATTGTTGAAATTCTGTTGAAGCTTTTAAAATTCTCTCTAGAATTTTCAAAATCCATGTCCACATGTTTACAATTTCACGTCAAAAAATGGCTAAAATTCCAGTTGAAATTTTTTCAAAGTCCCTTAAAAATTTTCCAATTTTTGTCCCAATTCTTCCCATTCCCATTGAAACTTTTCAAATCCCTCTCAAAATTGTTGAAATTCTCTTGAAGCTTTTAAAATTCTCTCTAGAATTTTCAAAATCCATGGCCACATGTTACAATTTCACGTCAAAAAATGGCTAAAATTCCAGTTGAAATTTTTTCAAAGTCCCTTAAAAATTTTCCAATTTTTGTCCCAATTCTTCCCATTCCCATTGAAACTTTTCAAATCCCTCTCAAAATTGTTGAAATTCTCTTGAAGCTTTTAAAATTCTCTCTAGAATTTTCAAAATCCATGTCCACATGTTTTCAATTTCACGTCAAAAAATTGCTAAAATTCCAGTTGAAATTTTTTCAAAGTCCCTTAAAAATTTTCCAATTTTTGTCCCAATTCTTCCCATTCCCATTGAAACTTTTCAAATCCCTCTCAAAATTGTGGAAATTCTCTTGAAGCTTTTAAAATTCTCTCTAGAATTTTCAAAATCCATGTCCACATGTTTACAATTTCACGTCAAAAAATTGCTAAAATTCCACTTGAAATTTTTTCAAAGTCCCTTAAAAATTTTCTAATTTTTGTCCCAATTCTTCCCATT